>NW_023416808.1:0-56385 GCF_012460135.2 Molothrus ater | reverse complement strand
TTGAGAGTATGAAAAGGAGAGCAAAGCCAGGGCCAGCTGAACACAAGGGCCCAGCAGTGCTGGCTCTCCCTCCAAGCAGCTCTGTAAGAAGAAGTGGGGGCCAAATCTCCGCTCTTCCAGGGCAGACGGCCCTGACCAATTTGGAGAGCAAGGGCTTGCTCTTGCTCCTTGCCTCTAACACTTCTACATGGGAAGATGGGCGAGACAAGGAGAGAAGCGAGCCTGCAAAAGGCTGCCTTTTTACGCAAAAGGAGCCTTTAAAAGACCAAGTAGCTCAGGGGTGAAGAAAAGCTTGAAGCAAAGCTACCTCTGTCAGGTTTTCCATGTCAGTGTCATCCTCCCCCCAGGGCTTCCAGACCAGGGTTGCAGGCTCTTCATCCTCACTTGGTGCTCTGCTCTGCAGCTCTGGCAGCTCAGCCTGAAAGTCGCTGCCAACATTGATGTGTCTAAAGGAAGAAGGAGGTGGAGGTGAGAAAGGCAAGTGGTCAAGAGAGCCTTCCTGTGCACCCACAGGCTTGAACCATGCCACCCTGACTCTGAAAGAGCAGTTCTCCTCCTCGCCATTCCTCCAGTTTGCTGTCCTTTAACCCTATGCCAAAACTCACGGCTGAATCTGGGCTCTTGCTTTCCTTTTCATTGTGCCTCTCCTTTCACCTGAAAGAGATCAAAGCAATGCTCCAGTTAAAAATCCTTCCTTCTCATCCTCATCATTGCAAAGCCCGAGCTCCTGTGTCCCAGCTCCTTTCTCTCTTGCCGCCTTTTTGACATGGAATGTCCTAGGCAGGACCCTCTAGCAGTCAGCAGCTTCCTCAGGAGGGCAAGCACAAGGCCATGCACTACTCTCTTCACTCCCGGGGCCACTGAGAAGAGCACAGACAATGGCAGGGGAGATGTGCCAGTGCAGGCTTAGGTTGGATAGAAGGAAAAGGTTCTTCAGCCAGAGGCTGCTTGGGCACTGCAACAGCCTCCCCAGGGAAGGGGGCACAGCACCAAGCCTGACTGAGCTCCAAAAGTGTTTGGACACTGCTCTTGGGCACAGGCTGTGATTGTTGAGGCTGCCCTGGGCAGGCCCTGGACTTGGGCTCAGTGATCTTTGAGAATCCCTTCCAAGCCAGGAAATTCTGTGCTACTGTGATTGTGCTCTTGAGGAGATGGCATTTGACGGCCGCCCCTGAGCATGAGGTAGAACCAGCCCTACGTGCACTGGAAAAAGAATCTATAAAGATATTAAAATAGCATGGATCTATAAGCCATGGAACTACGTCAGTATATAAGAATTGCTGATCCCAGATGGTTTTTGAAGTTGAAAGCCTGTGTTTGAGGAGAAGCCCAGTCAAATGCTTCTATGCCCTGAACGACAGGGATGCCAGAGGAGAAGTGCCATCATTCTGGTGTTTGAAGCTTTGGAGCGGGTGTGAGCAGAGTCAGGGCATAAGGGGATTTGTTGACACTGAAGCCCTGAAGTGCTCAGCCACAAACAATTTGTTTTGGGGTCAGCACAAGATAGTTTGAGGACTGAAATGGGTGCCAAGAACTTTTAATCAGGTCATCCGTGGACGAGGATCTGCAACTGCACTGGGACACCTCTCTAGGTCCTCTATGGAAAGGTCTGTGTTTCCCCTGGAGGCAACATGATTCCTTCAGAAGCTGCAGCCTGCTTTCACGTGGAAGCTCGTCTGGGGAAAGTGAGCACGCAGCCTGTGTGTCGTGCTTGGTGGGAGAGGCAGCTGGAGCCTCCTGCCCCTGTGCTAGTGCTTTGAGGGCAAACGGGGATTTTCTTACCTTGGACGGTTCCCAAGTGCTCTGGGGATGCCCGGAGGCAGACGAGGAGACCAGGACGTCGGTGCAGAGGCCGGGTCTGGCGCTGAGTGCAGAAGGCGGCTGGTCAGGGACAGCCCAGGAGCTGATCCTGCAGCTGCTGCTCCAGCGCTGCTCCACCAGCGTTCCAGCAAGGGCCGCAGGAGCAGGAGACAACGACAGTTGCTATGGGCACAGCCCAACATTCCATCTAGAACCCCAGGGAGCCATGGGACAGAAAGAGGCATGGGCCGCCTCTGGCCCTTGTACTTCCTGCTGCAAGTTTGCTCTGAGAAGCTTCCCATGGGGCCTTTTCTCCTCAGTCGTCTGATGAGACGGGCAAAAGCAGTGCAGGGACAGCCCTGGGTCTTCCCGGTGCTTCTCTGCAAGGTGCCTCCAGCTGAACGTGCACAGGAGCCTGCCTCTGTGCAAGGGCCCAGACCTCATCTCCTGCCCTGGAGAACCAGAAGGGCTCCTCCCACTGGCTCTCCTCCAGCTCTGAGAGGAGCTGGAATTTGCAAGTTGTCCAGCGCAGAGCCAACTCCAGAGCTTCCTCTCAAAGTGGAGCCATTCATCCTGCCCCCTTTCTCAATTCTCCTTTTGCTGCCCAATAATGTCACTGCATGTTTTCCCTCCTTTGGGCCTCTGAGCTGGTCTCTCACCTCATCACTCCTCCCTTGAAACTTGGAGAAACAGGATGTTTTTCAGGGCAACTGATGGGGACACACACACACACACAGGGACAGCACACGGGCATTTCTCTAGCAAACATTCATGCAGAATTTCTATAGCCCTCTTCCAGCTCCCTTGGAGAAGCTCGGTGTTTGTCCCCAAAAGACTCTGCCATTCCTCTAAGAAAGCAACACTAACAGAATTCCCTTTCCACACTGCTGGCCTTCACATTGGTTTTAATGCCTAGATCCCAGATATGACAAAACCCAGGCAGCTTTGCTGCTTTCCTGCCTGTCGTTAAGGAAAAGCAAATCTTGCTTCAGTCCCAATCTTGCTTCCTTCCCAGCCTGCACGTTAGCCACTGGCCAGCAAACTGAGGGGGCAGCTGGAACAAGTCCCACTGCAAGGCAGATACTTTGTAGCATCCAAAGCCCACCTGCACCGCCTCCATCAGACAAGGGCAAGCTTCCCTCGGCTTCCCAGAAGCAGCCTGGCAATTGCCCCCTCCCTCGCCCCCTCTCCACCCTCCACAGCCCCTGCCACCAAAGCCTTGCTAGGCAGGGCCATTTGCTGGCCTCGAAGAAAGAGTGCCTTTGATTCTTCTTTGGCGCAAGTGCCCGAGCTGTGAGAAGTCAGAGGATAATGATCACACCCGCTCTGCTTTAGCTAAGGAGATTGCTGGAGGCCCAGAGCGGGACACTGGTCCTTTCGAGAGAAACTGAAACTGAACTAGCCATGCCTTTGTGGCGCATGCGGATAGGAATTGGATAGAATCGGAGGGCTTAGAAACGTCCTCCAAGGTGGTCAGCTCCATCAGTCCCCCAAAATGAAACAAAGTTATGTTGCTGGGCTCCAAAAAGGACTAAAGCCGCTGCTTTTATGCCAGAAAATATGGTGAGACCAGACCACTCATCTAGATCCAATTCCGTGAATTAAACAAAGCCTCCCTTTCCACTCCCAGCTGAGATGTTGAGGAATCAAAGGCTGAAGCCCCAGCCTTATTTCACTGGCAGTAAAGGAGACACACCTCAGTAAGTCCTGCCAGCTGAGCAAGGGGCTGGGCCTGGGGGAGGTGGCGCCTGCCCAGATTCTTCTCTCAGGGCAAGTGCCGTCTTTGCAACACCAGGCAAATGGAACAAACATTGCCGGAGTGTTTTCATACAGACAAAAAGACAAAATGGAACAAACTTTGGTTTAATGATAAAGACCCATTGGCTCTCAACAAAGGCAAAATGACAAAAGGCAGAGCATAGACAACACCCAACCTTTGAAATTTATTGATAAATCTAATAAAACTATTGAATCTTGAATAATACTAATGGATCTTAACGACTAAATTGAGGAGATTCCTATCATGTCAACTAACTAAGTAGAAGATTAAACTACCCTAAAAGCTTAAAAAACAGTCCTATTCCTATCTAGTCCTATTGATACCTAACTCTTGCTAGCCCTGGACAACCTGCAGGGTTGTCTAATTTGGTCTTTTCTTCTTGGCGAGAGGCTCTGCTGCCTTCCGAGGCCGATGTCTTCTCCTGTGGTTGTTCCTTTCCTTCACGGTTTCAAACACCCTGCAAGATAGGAAACAAACCATCCATTGCTCACTTTAGTACACACCATGAAACCAAGTGCCGAGATCTCCGTTTGAGTAGGAATTTCTGTCTTTTCGGGCAGTGGCACATTTGTGAATTGATCAGCACCATGAGTCTGATGGTTCTACTTTCAATGCCTTGAAATGTCTTCCTCCTTTTGCTGCATCCTCTTTTGAATTTGATCAGCAGCATCAAACCAAGCTTTGATGGATCTATTCCTACTTGTATGAACTGTGTCTTGTTGGGGCACGGCAAGGTTTCATTGTGAAGGCTGGGTTTTACCTAAGCTCTTTGGGTTTGAGGTGGGTGTTAAGCTTGACCACGGCTGCCGGGGGCGATGCTGCAAGTGCCCCCAGCTTCCCCTGCGGTGCCTTTGAAAAGGGTCAGCCCGTTTTAGTCCAAAGGCGCAGCTTTGAGCAGAAAGAGGAGGAACTTACGCACCGTTTGCACTGCCCGCAGGGAAAGGGGCCTCCCGCCGAGCGGGGCGGCTGGCGCGCTTGGCAGCAGGGACACTCGGCGCTGCGAGCCCTCTTGCGGCTTCTCTTCCCTGTCTCCCCGTTCTCCTTTCTGGGAGGGCTTTTCCTCCTCTTTGCTTTGCCCACACTCTGGAAATCAAAGAGTCCTTATCAATGCTTCCTTCCTCTCACAAAGCTGGAAATCAGAGCATCCAGCACAAAAATCTATCGGCCTAAGCAAATCCTTCCAGACCCTCAAGAGCTGAGAAAACGGCTGCCTTTGCCAATGGGCTGCGGCGGGCTGCCAACCCAGAGCTTGGAGGAAAATACTCCTCTTTTCTACAGGCCAAAGGGGTGGGATAAATACCTGCCTATTTAGAGCTCTACATTTCTTATTTCTACCTTTCTGCCTAACATCTATTTCTCTCTGCTTTTCCTCCACAAATGTCTAGGCAATGGCATTTAAATTCAGTCCAATTAGGGTAGACACATGGTTAGCCATTTTCTAGTCCCCAAAATAATCTCCCTCCTGTCTCTCTCTCTCTCTCTCTCTCTCTCACATGATGTGAAGCAAATTGCTCTTTGCCGGTAAGGAAAGTTTTAGGGGAGCCACGGCACCGGCAGCTCCTTCTTGGGGAGTATGCTGCGATGCTAGAAAAACTCCCTGAAAATCTGCAGCATATCCACAAAGGCAGCCTGGATTGCTGATGTCAGCAAGCAGTGGGGAATTAAGGGTCTGATTGGAGTCAGCGAGGGTGCCAGCCCTTGAGAAGCCCATCTGTAGAGAGTCAAAGCCCATTTTGGTGGCGCTGCTGCTTCCTTGGGTCAAAGTTAGGCTCCAGAATTGCATACTTCAGGGCAGCAGCACAAGGAAGCCCCGGGCAGCATCTGCTGTGCCTTTCCCAGCGCATGGGACGATGTGATCCTGGCAAAGGGGCGTCTGGCATGGCTCGCCAGCAGCTTTTCTCCCCTTCTGCCAGTTTCTCGACCTTCCTGGCACGTCTCGATTTTCTTGCCCCTCACCTGAGCCAGAGTGCTGGCAAGTTTATGCTCCTTTTTCCAGGAGTAGTAGTACTCCACACACTGTGCCACGGTCTTAGTCTGGATCTGTTGTGAAGAGAAAAAGAAGGAGTCGAAAATGGTGTCGGGTGCACTGGGGAAAAAGTAGAATATGGAGTGAACTAGGAAGGAAAAGCATGAAGTAAATGGAGTAGGGTGTAAAATGAAATCAACATGGGGAAAGAGAGGCATCATGCAATGTCTTAAACCGTGTATTCTGCTAGGTGGTAATACACGCAATGCACAGATCAACAACAAATCCATCTAGCACAGTTCTTCTTTCCCCGCTTCCCTCCAGTTATGCCAGCACACCGTCTTGTGGAAGCAGCAGCAGACCTGTGCGACAAGTCTGACAGAAGAAAGCTTCATCTTCCAAAAGAGCTTGGAGAAAAGGGCTGGAGAGGCAGGATCATCCTTTTGACACAGGCTTTTGATGTCCCCTTTTGTTACTTCTTGAAGATACTTGGTACTTGAGAAGAGAGAGACTGAAGCCCAGTGCTTGTTCCCAGAAATAACCAAGCTTTCCTCCTGACGATCTGCTCGGGTAAAGAATGTCCCGTGGCTTTACCTGCTTCTGGATGAGATGAAAATCCTTGCCGTAGGTGTGGAAAGCCTTTTGGAAGGACTCCTTCTCCTCAGGTGTCCATCTATCAGAGCCTGGCAAGAAAAAGCAGCGGGTAGTAAACGCATCCCTTGATCCACACCAAGTAGATCCCACTGGCTGCCGAAAGAAAATGGTGGCAGGCCGTCATTCACGTGTGTGTACGTGTCTGCTCCCTCAGAAGGTCATGAAGACAAGAGCAGGCATTGCCCGGGGAGAAGGATTGGAAAAGAAGTAAAGCTGAAGGACTAGATGCTGGTGCTTCCCCACCCGCAGAGGAGACAAGACCTTGTGCTGGTGTTAAGCACAATTGCTTTAAGCAGAAACCCTTGCCACAACAATGAAGGGGACGGCAGCATCTGTCAGGGACGCAAGAAGCTCTGCTTTGCTTACCTGCGTAATGATAATCAGCCATGGGGTGGCCTTGAGGTGTTGCAGGCCCCTCTGAGAGCAGCATCTCCAGAGCCTCCTGCAAGATCAAGAGGGAAGAGGCTTTAGCCGCCCCACCACATTAAAAATGAGCCAAAAAATCACAGGTGCTGCCTTGCAGCTACTTTGCCTCTCCAGACATTCAAGCGACTGTATCCCATGTGGGTGAAACACTGTCATTTGCTCCAAGTCCCTGGTTTTTGCTGCCCAACCCTTTGATCCTGGTCCCCGAGAGTGGCCTTTTGCTCACCAACCTAAGGATTTTGCTGCTCCTGCAGCCAGAATGGCCTCAGCTGACTGAGGCTTCTGGGAATTTCCCCTCCAAATGTCTTAGAGAAGCCAGCTCTCCAGGCCATTTACAAGGCAGCAGGACCTTCCGCCGCCGCCGCCGCCTCCAGGAGGGAGATTCTCCCTGCTGGAGCCCTTTGGGCTCAGCCCTGACGCAGCTGGAGGAGACACAGCAGGCAGCAAGTGCTCTGCTCCCTGTTAAGACCCTTCTTCAAAGAGCAGCCAGGAAAGGCTGTCCCAGTGCCCGGGCCCTCTGCATTCCCTGTGCCCTCTTCTCTGCGCCCAAACAGCCGCTTCTTACCGGAACGCTGCCGCGTGCCCGGTGCAGGCAGTGCAGGGCGCGCTCCAGGTTAGCTGCTGCCCCGGGAATGCCACGGGAGCTGGCCATGTCCAACAGTTCTCTTACTGCAAGCACAACAAAAAACCCACCGAAAGTCAGCCTTGAGGCCAGCAAGGGCAAAGACTGCCATGCAAGGCAGAAGGAAAGGCCGGGAGCTAAAGACAGCAGCTTGGAGAGTATGAAAAGGAGAGCAAAGCCAGGGCCAGCTGAACCAAGGGCCCACGCAGTGCTGGCTCTCCCTCCAAAGCAGCTTCTGTAAGAAGAAGTGGGGGCCAATCTCCGCTCTTCCAGTGGCAGACGGCCCTGACCAATTTGGAGAGCAAGGTGCTTGCTCTTTCTCCTTGCCTCTAACACTTCTACATGGGAAGATGGGCGAGACAAGGAGAGAAGCAGAGCCTGCAAAAGGCTGCCTTTTTACGCAAAAGGAGCCTTTTAAAGACCCAAGTAGCTCAGGGGTGGAAGAAAAGCTTGAAGCAAAGCTACCTCTGTCAGGTTTTTCCATGTCAGAGTCATCCTCCCCCCAGGGCTTCCAGACCAGGGTTGCAGGCTCTTCATCCTCACTTGGTGCTCTGCTCTGCAGCTCTGGCAGCTCAGCCTGAAAGTCGCTGCCAACATTGATGTGTCTAAAGGAAGAAGGAGGTGGAGGTGAGAAAGGCAAGTGGTCAAGAGAGCCTTCCTGTGCACCCACAGGCTTGAACCAATGCCACCCTGACTCTGAAAGAGCAGTTCTCCTCCTCGCCATTCCTCCAGTTTGCTGTCCTTTAACCCTATGCCAAAACTCACGGCTGAATCTGGGCTCTTGCTTTCCTTTTCATTGTGCCTCTCCTTTCCACCTGAAAGAGATCAAAGCAATGCTCCAGTTAAAAATCCTTCCTTCTCATCCTCATCATTGCAAAGCCCGAGCTCCTGTGTCCCAGCTCCTTTCTCTTTGCCGCCTTTTTGACATGGAATGTCCTAGGCAGGACCCTCTAGCAGTCAGCAGCTTCCTCAGGAGGGCAAGCACAAGGCCATGCACTACTCTCTTCACTCCCGGGGCCACTGAGAAGAGCCCAGACAATGGCAGGGGAGATGTGCCAGTGCAGGCTTAGGTTGGATAGAAGGAAAAGGTTCTTCAGCCAGAGGCTGCTTGGGCACTCCCCAGGGAAGGGGGCACAGCACCAAGCCTGACTGAGCTCCAAAAGTGTTTGGACACTGCTCTTGGGCACAGGCTGTGATTGTTGAGGCTGCCCTGGGCAGGCCCTGGACTTGGGCTCAGTGATCTTTGAGAATCCCTTCCAAGCCAGGAAATTCTGTGCTACTGTGATTGTGCTCTTGAGGAGATGGCATTTGACGGCCGCCCCTGAGCATGAGGTAGAACCAGCCCTACGTGCACTGGAAAAAGAATCTATAAAGATATTAAAATAGCATGGATCTATAAGCCATGGAACTACGTAAGTATATAAGAATTGCTGATCCCAGATGGTTTTTGAAGTTGAAAGCCTGTGTTTGAGGAGAAGCCCAGTCAAATGCTTCTATGCCCTGAACGACAGGGATGCCAGAGGAGAAGTGCCATCATTCTGGTGTTTGAAGCTTTGGAGCGGGTGTGAGCAGAGTCAGGGCATAAGGGGATTTGTTGACACTGAAGCCCTGAAGTGCTCAGCCACAAACAATTTGTTTTGGGGTCAGCACAAGATAGTTTGAGGACTGAAATGGGTGCCAAGAACTTTTAATCAGGTCATCCGTGGACGAGGATCTGCAACTGCACTGGGACACCTCTCTAGGTCCTCTATGGAAAGGTCTGTGTTTCCCCTGGAGGCAACATGATTCCTTCAGAAGCTGCAGCCTGCTTTCACGTGGAAGCTCGTCTGGGGAAAGTGAGCACGCAGCCTGTGTGTCGTGCTTGGTGGGAGAGGCAGCTGGAGCCTCCTGCCCCTGTGCTAGTGCTTTGAGGGCAAACGGGGATTTTCTTACCTTGGACGGTTCCCAAGTGCTCTGGGGATGCCCGGAGGCAGACGAGGAGACCAGGACGTCGGTGCAGAGGCCGGGTCTGGCGCTGAGTGCAGAAGGCGGCTGGTCAGGGACAGCCCAGGAGCTGATCCTGCAGCTGCTGCTCCAGCGCTGCTCCACCAGCGTTCCAGCAAGGGCCGCAGGAGCAGGAGACAACGACAGTTGCTATGGCCACAGCCCAACATTCCATCTAGAACCCCAGGGAGCCATGGGACAGAAAGAGGCATGGGCCGCCTCTGGCCCTTGTACTTCTTCTGCTGCAAGTTTGCTCTGAGAAGCTTCCCATGGGGCCTTTTCTCCTCAGTCGTCTGATGAGACGGGCAAAAGCAGTGCAGGGACAGCCCTGGGTCTTCCCGGTGCTTCTCTGCAAGGTGCCTCCAGCTGAACGTGCACAGGAGCCTGCCTCTGTGCAAGGGCCCAGACCTCATCTCCTGCCCTGGAGAACCAGAAGGGCTCCTCCCACTGGCTCTCCTCCAGCTCTGAGAGGAGCTGGAATTTGCAAGTTGTCCAGCGCAGAGCCAACTCCAGAGCTTCCTCTCAAAGTGGAGCCATTCATCCTGCCCCCTTTCTCAATTCTCCTTTGCTGCCTGTCATGACACTGGCACATGCCAGTGCCCCTATGAAGATACTTTTTCTTTGGTTTCTGCTGTGAGATGTGACCAGGAAGTAAAGCAGGTTCTTACTGGGAACCAGACTTCTACTCTACAACTGGAACACACACACAGGGAAAATGAAAACTTCACAAGTGCATTTCTTCTCTCTCCACCAAATTTCTAACACAATACATTTGGTTCTTCAAATCACTAACTCGGTCCAGCACCACTTTTAGACAATCAATCTTCAGTTCATCAAGAGGAGAGGAGTTCTTCTGTGCCATGGGCTTCCCCTGGAAACACAGCTGAAGCCTCGTGTGTCTGTGTCACTCGTGGCACTGCCGGAGAACATCTGCTATCGTGACTTCTTCTTTTTCATGTCCAGTGCTCTCACCACTGAACACGGACAGAACTGCTTCTAGGGTTGTCTTTTAAGGATGCTCTGTCCCGATCTAAAAAGGCACAGTCTCTTTGGGACTGCCCACAATCTCTCCTTTGGGACACCTGTCCCCCATATTTTTTCCCTGGGGCCGAGGGGCATCAACACTGAACCTTCTTGGTTCTGAGGCTATTGCCTCCCCCTAGAATGCAGTCTCTGTATCACAAGGAACATGGGTCTGTCCATGCTGTACAAAAAGAGTCTAGCAAAAGCCACTCCATCATCTCTTCCCACTAGGATTCTTCTCTATTCTTCTACTATCTCTCGCTCGCCAGACCTCTCTCACACTGGCCATTTCTTTCCTCATCTTCTACTCTATCTTCTAGGAAAGGTCAATGTTCTGTAAGTTCTCATTCTCCAAAAGGGGTTAAAAGCTCTTACAAGCGGCCGGCTGAACCCCCCTCTTCTTCTCAGCCGTGCTGCCGGCACAGGCCCATGTTTATCAAGCTTCAAGTTACAGTCTCAGGCAGCAGCTCTTTCTCTCTCTCTCTGTGTCTCAGAGGAAGCTGCCCGATGGCTCCCGGTCTCTCTCTCTCTCTTCCACCTTCTACCTCGGGCTCAGGCCTACCTCTCTCGGCCACATGGCTTCCCCTCCCCTGCCCAGCCAGCAGCTGGGCCGGGGGAGAGACCCGAACTCTTTCCCGCCGAAAACCCAAGAAGAACCTCCCAGGAGAGAGCTCTGCTTTTAACCCTGTTCTCAGAAGCGTGTCATGTCCCAATGGCCAGGTTAAATGCCATATTAAAGTCTGAATATCCATTGGCCAAAACACAGCATCTCAAAAAACACATTTCTTGTCAAACCACTTACACTGCCCAATAATGTCACTGCATGTTTTCCCTCCTTTGGGCCTCTGAGCTGGTCTCTCACCTCATCACTCCTCCCTTGAAACTTGGAGAAACAGGATGTTTTTCAGGGCAACTGATGGGGACACACACACACACACACAGGGACAGCACACGGGCATTTCTCTAGCAAACATTCATGCAGAATTTCTATAGCCCTCTTCCAGCTCCCTTGGAGAAGCTCGGTGTTTGTCCCAAAAGACTCTGCCATTCCTCTAAGAAAGCAACACTAACAGAATTCCCTTTCCACACTGCTGGCCTTCACATTGGTTTTAATGCCTAGATCCCAGATATGACAAAACCCAGGCAGCTTTGCTGCTTTCCTGCCTGTCGTTAAGGAAAAGCAAATCTTGCTTCAGTCCCAATCTTGCTTCCTTCCCAGCCTGCACGTTAGCCACTGGCCAGCAAACTGAGGGGGCAGCTGGAACAAGTCCCACTGCAAGGCAGATACTTTGTAGCTCCAAAGCCCACCTGCACCGCCTCCATCAGACAAGGGCAAGCTTCCCTCGGCTTCCCAGAAGCAGCCTGGCAATTGCCCCCTCCCTCGCCCCCTCTCCACCCTCCACAGCCCCTGCCACCAAAGCCTTGCTAGGCAGGGCCATTTGCTGGCCTCGAAGAAAGAGTGCCTTTGATTCTTCTTTGGCGCAAGTGCCCGAGCTGTGAGAAGTCAGAGGATAATGATCACACCCGCTCTGCTTTAGCTAAGGAGATTGCTGGAGGCCCAGAGCGGGACACTGGTCCTTTCGAGAGAAACTGAAACTGAACTAGCCATGCCTTTGTGGCGCATGCGGATAGGAATTGGATAGAATCGGAGGGCTTAGAAACGTCCTCCAAGGTGGTCAGCTCCATCAGTCCCCCAAAATGAAACAAAGTTATGTTGCTGGGCTCCAAAAAGGACTAAAGCCGCTGCTTTTATGCCAGAAAATATGGTGAGACCAGACCACTCATCTAGATCCAATTCCGTGAATTAAACAAAGCCTCCCTTTCCACTCCCAGCTGAGATGTTGAGGAATCAAAGGCTGAAGCCCCAGCCTTATTTCACTGGCAGTAAAGGAGACACACCTCAGTAAGTCCTGCCAGCTGAGCAAGGGGGGGCTGGGGGGGAGGTGGCGCCTGCCCAGATTCTTCTCTCAGGGCAAGTGCCGTCTTTGCAACACCAGGCAAATGGAACAAACATTGCCGGAGTGTTTTCATACAGACAAAAAGACAAAATGGAACAAACTTTGGTTTAATGATAAAGACCCATTGGCTCTCAACAAAGGCAAAATGACAAAAGGCAGAGCATAGACAACACCCAACCTTTGAAATTTATTGATAAATCTAATAAAACTATTGAATCTTGAATAATACTAATGGATCTTAACGACTAAATTGAGGAGATTCCTATCATGTCAACTAACTAAGTAGAAGATTAAACTACCCTAAAAGCTTAAAAAACAGTCCTATTCCTATCTAGTCCTATTGATACCTAACTCTTGCTAGCCCTGGACAACCTGCAGGGTTGTCTAATTTGGTCTTTTCTTCTTGGCGAGAGGCTCTGCTCCTTCCGAGGCCGATGTCTTCTCCTGTGGTTGTTCCTTTCCTTCACGGTTTCAAACACCCTGCAAGATAGGAAACAAACCATCCATTGCTCACTTTAGTACACACCATGAAACCAAGTGCCGAGATCTCCGTTTGAGTAGGAATTTCTGTCTTTTCGGGCAGTGGCACATTTGTGAATTGATCAGCACCATGAGTCTGATGGTTCTACTTTCAATGCCTTGAAATGTCTTCCTCCTTTTGCTGCATCCTCTTTTGAATTTGATCAGCAGCATCAAACCAAGCTTTGATGGATCTATTCCTACTTGTATGAACTGTGTCTTGTTGGGGCACGGCAAGGTTTCATTGTGAAGGCTGGGTTTTACCTAAGCTCTTTGGGTTTGAGGTGGGTGTTAAGCTTGACCACGGCTGCCGGGGGCGATGCTGCAAGTGCCCCCAGCTTCCCCTGCGGTGCCTTTGAAAAGGGTCAGCCCGTTTTAGTCCAAAGGCGCAGCTTTGAGCAGAAAGAGGAGGAACTTACGCACCGTTTGCACTGCCCGCAGGGAAAGGGGCCTCCCGCCGAGCGGGGCGGCTGGCGCGCTTGGCAGCAGGGACACTCGGCGCTGCGAGCCCTCTTGCGGCTTCTCTTCCCTGTCTCCCCGTTCTCCTTTCTGGGAGGGCTTTTCCTCCTCTTTGCTTTGCCCACACTCTGGAAATCAAAGAGTCCTTATCAATGCTTCCTTCCTCTCACAAAGCTGGAAATCAGAGCATCCAGCACAAAAATCTATCGGCCTAAGCAAATCCTTCCAGACCCTCAAGAGCTGAGAAAACGGCTGCCTTTGCCAATGGGCTGCGGCGGGCTGCCAACCCAGAGCTTGGAGGAAAATACTCCTCTTTTCTACAGGCCAAAGGGGTGGGATAAATACCTGCCTATTTAGAGCTCTACATTTCTTATTTCTACCTTTCTGCCTAACATCTATTTCTCTCTGCTTTTCCTCCACAAATGTCTAGGCAATGGCATTTAAATTCAGTCCAATTAGGGTAGACACATGGTTAGCCATTTTCTAGTCCCCAAAATAATCTCCCTCCCTGTCTCTCTCTCTCTCTCTCTCTCTCTCACATGATGTGAAGCAAATTGCTCTTTGCCGGTAAGGAAAGTTTTAGGGGAGCCACGGCACCGGCAGCTCCTTCTTGGGGAGTATGCTGCGATGCTAGAAAAACTCCCTGAAAATCTGCAGCATATCCACAAAGGCAGCCTGGATTGCTGATGTCAGCAAGCAGTGGGGAATTAAGGGTCTGATTGGAGTCAGCGAGGGTGCCAGCCCTTGAGAAGCCCATCTGTAGAGAGTCAAAGCCCATTTTGGTGGCGCTGCTGCTTCCTTGGGTCAAAGTTAGGCTCCAGAATTGCATACTTCAGGGCAGCAGCACAAGGAAGCCCCGGGCAGCATCTGCTGTGCCTTTCCCAGCGCATGGGACGATGTGATCCTGGCAAAGGGGCGTCTGGCATGGCTCGCCAGCAGCTTTTCTCCCCTTCTGCCAGTTTCTCGACCTTCCTGGCACGTCTCGATTTTCTTGCCCCTCACCTGAGCCAGAGTGCTGGCAAGTTTATGCTCCTTTTTCCAGGAGTAGTAGTACTCCACACACTGTGCCACGGTCTTAGTCTGGATCTGTTGTGAAGAGAAAAAGAAGGAGTCGAAAATGGTGTCGGGTGCACTGGGGAAAAAGTAGAATATGGAGTGAACTAGGAAGGAAAAGCATGAAGTAAATGGAGTAGGGTGTAAAATGAAATCAACATGGGGAAAGAGAGGCATCATGCAATGTCTTAAACCGTGTATTCTGCTAGGTGGTAATACACGCAATGCACAGATCAACAACAAATCCATCTAGCACAGTTCTTCTTTCCCCGCTTCCCTCCAGTTATGCCAGCACACCGTCTTGTGGAAGCAGCAGCAGACCTGTGCGACAAGTCTGACAGAAGAAAGCTTCATCTTCCAAAAGAGCTTGGAGAAAAGGGCTGGAGAGGCAGGATCATCCTTTTGACACAGGCTTTTGATGTCCCCTTTTGTTACTTCTTGAAGATACTTGGTACTTGAGAAGAGAGAGACTGAAGCCCAGTGCTTGTTCCCAGAAATAACCAAGCTTTCCTCCTGACGATCTGCTCGGGTAAAGAATGTCCCGTGGCTTTACCTGCTTCTGGATGAGATGAAAATCCTTGCCGTAGGTGTGGAAAGCCTTTTGGAAGGACTCCTTCTCCTCAGGTGTCCATCTATCAGAGCCTGGCAAGAAAAAGCAGCGGGTAGTAAACGCATCCCTTGATCCACACCAAGTAGATCCCACTGGCTGCCGAAAGAAAATGGTGGCAGGCCGTCATTCACGTGTGTGTACGTGTCTGCTCCCTCAGAAGGTCATGAAGACAAGAGCAGGCATTGCCCGGGGAGAAGGATTGGAAAAGAAGTAAAGCTGAAGGACTAGATGCTGGTGCTTCCCCACCCGCAGAGGAGACAAGACCTTGTGCTGGTGTTAAGCACAATTGCTTTAAGCAGAAACCCTTGCCACAACAATGAAGGGGACGGCAGCATCTGTCAGGGACGCAAGAAGCTCTGCTTTGCTTACCTGCGTAATGATAATCAGCCATGGGGTGGCCTTGAGGTGTTGCAGGCCCCTCTGAGAGCAGCATCTCCAGAGCCTCCTGCAAGATCAAGAGGGAAGAGGCTTTAGCCGCCCCACCACATTAAAAATGAGCCAAAAAATCACAGGTGCTGCCTTGCAGCTACTTTGCCTCTCCAGACATTCAAGCGACTGTATCCCATGTGGGTGAAACACTGTCATTTGCTCCAAGTCCCTGGTTTTTGCTGCCCAACCCTTTGATCCTGGTCCCCGAGAGTGGCCTTTTGCTCACCAACCTAAGGATTTTGCTGCTCCTGCAGCCAGAATGGCCTCAGCTGACTGAGGCTTCTGGGAATTTCCCCTCCAAATGTCTTAGAGAAGCCAGCTCTCCAGGCCATTTACAAGGCAGCAGGACCTTCCGCCGCCGCCGCCGCCTCCAGGAGGGAGATTCTCCCTGCTGGAGCCCTTTGGGCTCAGCCCTGACGCAGCTGGAGGAGACACAGCAGGCAGCAAGTGCTCTGCTCCCTGTTAAGACCCTTCTTCAAAGAGCAGCCAGGAAAGGCTGTCCCAGTGCCCGGGCCCTCTGCATTCCCTGTGCCCTCTTCTCTGCGCCCAAACAGCCGCTTCTTACCGGAACGCTGCCGCGTGCCCGGTGCAGGCAGTGCAGGGCGCGCTCCAGGTTAGCTGCTGCCCCGGGAATGCCACGGGAGCTGGCCATGTCCAACAGTTCTCTTACTGCAAGCACAACAAAAAACCCACCGAAAGTCAGCCTTGAGGCCAGCAAGGGCAAAGACTGCCATGCAAGGCAGAAGGAAAGGCCGGGAGCTAAAGACAGCAGCTTGGAGAGTATGAAAAGGAGAGCAAAGCCAGGGCCAGCTGAACCAAGGGCCCACGCAGTGCTGGCTCTCCCTCCAAAGCAGCTTCTGTAAGAAGAAGTGGGGGCCAATCTCCGCTCTTCCAGTGGCAGACGGCCCTGACCAATTTGGAGAGCAAGGTGCTTGCTCTTGCTCCTTGCCTCTAACACTTCTACATGGGAAGATGGGCGAGACAAGGAGAGAAGCAGAGCCTGCAAAAGGCTGCCTTTTTACGCAAAAGGAGCCTTTTAAAGACCCAAGTAGCTCAGGGGTGGAAGAAAAGCTTGAAGCAAAGCTACCTCTGTCAGGTTTTTCCATGTCAGAGTCATCCTCCCCCCAGGGCTTCCAGACCAGGGTTGCAGGCTCTTCATCCTCACTTGGTGCTCTGCTCTGCAGCTCTGGCAGCTCAGCCTGAAAGTCGCTGCCAACATTGATGTGTCTAAAGGAAGAAGGAGGTGGAGGTGAGAAAGGCAAGTGGTCAAGAGAGCCTTCCTGTGCACCCACAGGCTTGAACCAATGCCACCCTGACTCTGAAAGAGCAGTTCTCCTCCTCGCCATTCCTCCAGTTTGCTGTCCTTTAACCCTATGCCAAAACTCACGGCTGAATCTGGGCTCTTGCTTTCCTTTTCATTGTGCCTCTCCTTTCCACCTGAAAGAGATCAAAGCAATGCTCCAGTTAAAAATCCTTCCTTCTCATCCTCATCATTGCAAAGCCCGAGCTCCTGTGTCCCAGCTCCTTTCTCTTTGCCGCCTTTTTGACATGGAATGTCCTAGGCAGGACCCTCTAGCAGTCAGCAGCTTCCTCAGGAGGGCAAGCACAAGGCCATGCACTACTCTCTTCACTCCCGGGGCCACTGAGAAGAGCCCAGACAATGGCAGGGGAGATGTGCCAGTGCAGGCTTAGGTTGGATAGAAGGAAAAGGTTCTTCAGCCAGAGGCTGCTTGGGGCAACACTCCCCAGGGAAGGGGGCACAGCACCAAGCCTGACTGAGCTCCAAAAGTGTTTGGACACTGCTCTTGGGCACAGGCTGTGATTGTTGAGGCTGCCCTGGGCAGGCCCTGGACTTGGGCTCAGTGATCTTTGAGAATCCCTTCCAAGCCAGGAAATTCTGTGCTACTGTGATTGTGCTCTTGAGGAGATGGCATTTGACGGCCGCCCCTGAGCATGAGGTAGAACCAGCCCTACGTGCACTGGAAAAAGAATCTATAAAGATATTAAAATAGCATGGATCTATAAGCCATGGAACTACGTAAGTATATAAGAATTGCTGATCCCAGATGGTTTTTGAAGTTGAAAGCCTGTGTTTGAGGAGAAGCCCAGTCAAATGCTTCTATGCCCTGAAGGACAGGGATGCCAGAGGAGAAGTGCCATCATTCTGGTGTTTGAAGCTTTGGAGCGGGTGTGAGCAGAGTCAGGGCATAAGGGGATTTGTTGACACTGAAGCCCTGAAGTGCTCAGCCACAAACAATTTGTTTTGGGGTCAGCACAAGATAGTTTGAGGACTGAAATGGGTGCCAAGAACTTTTAATCAGGTCATCCGTGGACGAGGATCTGCAACTGCACTGGGACACCTCTCTAGGTCCTCTATGGAAAGGTCTGTGTTTCCCCTGGAGGCAACATGATTCCTTCAGAAGCTGCAGCCTGCTTTCACGTGGAAGCTCGTCTGGGGAAAGTGAGCACGCAGCCTGTGTGTCGTGCTTGGTGGGAGAGGCAGCTGGAGCCTCCTGCCCCTGTGCTAGTGCTTTGAGGGCAAACGGGGATTTTCTTACCTTGGACGGTTCCCAAGTGCTCTGGGGATGCCCGGAGGCAGACGAGGAGACCAGGACGTCGGTGCAGAGGCCGGGTCTGGCGCTGAGTGCAGAAGGCGGCTGGTCAGGGACAGCCCAGGAGCTGATCCTGCAGCTGCTGCTCCAGCGCTGCTCCACCAGCGTTCCAGCAAGGGCCGCAGGAGCAGGAGACAACGACAGTTGCTATGGGCACAGCCCAACATTCCATCTAGAACCCCAGGGAGCCATGGGACAGAAAGAGGCATGGGCCGCCTCTGGCCCTTGTACTTCTTCTGCTGCAAGTTTGCTCTGAGAAGCTTCCCATGGGGCCTTTTCTCCTCAGTCGTCTGATGAGACGGGCAAAAGCAGTGCAGGGACAGCCCTGGGTCTTCCCGGTGCTTCTCTGCAAGGTGCCTCCAGCTGAACGTGCACAGGAGCCTGCCTCTGTGCAAGGGCCCAGACCTCATCTCCTGCCCTGGAGAACCAGAAGGGCTCCTCCCACTGGCTCTCCTCCAGCTCTGAGAGGAGCTGGAATTTGCAAGTTGTCCAGCGCAGAGCCAACTCCAGAGCTTCCTCTCAAAGTGGAGCCATTCATCCTGCCCTCAATTCTCCTGCTGCTGTCAGCTGGCACTGCAGTGCTGATAGCATGTGACCAGAGCAGGGCAGCCTCTGGCCATTCACAAGTGGTCTGTCCTTCAGCTCAGGACTGCCATGAGTCACTCGTGGCACCATCTGCTATCGTGATGTCCAGTGCTCTCACTGAACACGGACCAGAACTGCTCAGGATGCTCTGCCATCTAGGCACAGTGGGACACCTGTCTCTGCTGAGGCATTGCCTCTAGAATGCAGTCTCTGAGTCTGTCCATCATCATCTCTTCACTAGGATTCTTCTGCTGCAGACTCTCACACTGGTCTGAGGAAGTTCTGTGCATTCTCAGCTCCTGCTTCTCCTCAGCCTGCTATCAAAAAACAGTCTCAGCAGCTCTCTGTCTCTCAATCACCTCTCAGGCCTTCTCTCACAAGCAAGAGTTTTCCCAGAGCTCTGCTTGAGCTGTCCATGTCCATGGATCCTGCACAGCATCTCATCTTGCCTGCCCAATAATGTCACTGCATGTTTTCCCTCCTTTGGGCCTCTGAGCTGGTCTCTCACCTCATCACTCCTCCCTTGAAACTTGGAGAAACAGGATGTTTTTCAGGGCAACTGATGGGGACACACACACACACACACAGGGACAGCACACGGGCATTTCTCTAGCAAACATTCATGCAGAATTTCTATAGCCCTCTTCCAGCTCCCTTGGAGAAGCTCGGTGTTTGTCCCCAAAAGACTCTGCCATTCCTCTAAGAAAGCAACACTAACAGAATTCCCTTTCCACACTGCTGGCCTTCACATTGGTTTTAATGCCTAGATCCCAGATATGACAAAACCCAGGCAGCTTTGCTGCTTTCCTGCCTGTCGTTAAGGAAAAGCAAATCTTGCTTCAGTCCCAATCTTGCTTCCTTCCCAGCCTGCACGTTAGCCACTGGCCAGCAAACTGAGGGGGCAGCTGGAACAAGTCCCACTGCAAGGCAGATACTTTGTAGCTCCAAAGCCCACCTGCACCGCCTCCATCAGACAAGGGCAAGCTTCCCTCGGCTTCCCAGAAGCAGCCTGGCAATTGCCCCCTCCCTCGCCCCCTCTCCACCCTCCACAGCCCCTGCCACCAAAGCCTTGCTAGGCAGGGCCATTTGCTGGCCTCGAAGAAAGAGTGCCTTTGATTCTTCTTTGGCGCAAGTGCCCGAGCTGTGAGAAGTCAGAGGATAATGATCACACCCGCTCTGCTTTAGCTAAGGAGATTGCTGGAGGCCCAGAGCGGGACACTGGTCCTTTCGAGAGAAACTGAAACTGAACTAGCCATGCCTTTGTGGCGCATGCGGATAGGAATTGGATAGAATCGGAGGGCTTAGAAACGTCCTCCAAGGTGGTCAGCTCCATCAGTCCCCCAAAATGAAACAAAGTTATGTTGCTGGGCTCCAAAAAGGACTAAAGCCGCTGCTTTTATGCCAGAAAATATGGTGAGACCAGACCACTCATCTAGATCCAATTCCGTGAATTAAACAAAGCCTCCCTTTCCACTCCCAGCTGAGATGTTGAGGAATCAAAGGCTGAAGCCCCAGCCTTATTTCACTGGCAGTAAAGGAGACACACCTCAGTAAGTCCTGCCAGCTGAGCAAGGGGCTGGGCCTGGGGGAGGTGGCGCCTGCCCAGATTCTTCTCTCAGGGCAAGTGCCGTCTTTGCAACACCAGGCAAATGGAACAAACATTGCCGGAGTGTTTTCATACAGACAAAAAGACAAAATGGAACAAACTTTGGTTTAATGATAAAGACCCATTGGCTCTCAACAAAGGCAAAATGACAAAAGGCAGAGCATAGACAACACCCAACCTTTGAAATTTATTGATAAATCTAATAAAACTATTGAATCTTGAATAATACTAATGGATCTTAACGACTAAATTGAGGAGATTCCTATCATGTCAACTAACTAAGTAGAAGATTAAACTACCCTAAAAGCTTAAAAAACAGTCCTATTCCTATCTAGTCCTATTGATACCTAACTCTTGCTAGCCCTGGACAACCTGCAGGGTTGTCTAATTTGGTCTTTTCTTCTTGGCGAGAGGCTCTGCTTCCTTCCGAGGCCGATGTCTTCTCCTGTGGTTGTTCCTTTCCTTCACGGTTTCAAACACCCTGCAAGATAGGAAACAAACCATCCATTGCTCACTTTAGTACACACCATGAAACCAAGTGCCGAGATCTCCGTTTGAGTAGGAATTTCTGTCTTTTCGGGCAGTGGCACATTTGTGAATTGATCAGCACCATGAGTCTGATGGTTCTACTTTCAATGCCTTGAAATGTCTTCCTCCTTTTGCTGCATCCTCTTTTGAATTTGATCAGCAGCATCAAACCAAGCTTTGATGGATCTATTCCTACTTGTATGAACTGTGTCTTGTTGGGGCACGGCAAGGTTTCATTGTGAAGGCTGGGTTTTACCTAAGCTCTTTGGGTTTGAGGTGGGTGTTAAGCTTGACCACGGCTGCCGGGGGCGATGCTGCAAGTGCCCCCAGCTTCCCCTGCGGTGCCTTTGAAAAGGGTCAGCCCGTTTTAGTCCAAAGGCGCAGCTTTGAGCAGAAAGAGGAGGAACTTACGCACCGTTTGCACTGCCCGCAGGGAAAGGGGCCTCCCGCCGAGCGGGGCGGCTGGCGCGCTTGGCAGCAGGGACACTCGGCGCTGCGAGCCCTCTTGCGGCTTCTCTTCCCTGTCTCCCCGTTCTCCTTTCTGGGAGGGCTTTTCCTCCTCTTTGCTTTGCCCACACTCTGGAAATCAAAGAGTCCTTATCAATGCTTCCTTCCTCTCACAAAGCTGGAAATCAGAGCATCCAGCACAAAAATCTATCGGCCTAAGCAAATCCTTCCAGACCCTCAAGAGCTGAGAAAACGGCTGCCTTTGCCAATGGGCTGCGGCGGGCTGCCAACCCAGAGCTTGGAGGAAAATACTCCTCTTTTCTACAGGCCAAAGGGGTGGGATAAATACCTGCCTATTTAGAGCTCTACATTTCTTATTTCTACCTTTCTGCCTAACATCTATTTCTCTCTGCTTTTCCTCCACAAATGTCTAGGCAATGGCATTTAAATTCAGTCCAATTAGGGTAGACACATGGTTAGCCATTTTCTAGTCCCCAAAATAATCTCCCTCCCTCTCTCTCTCTCTCTCTCTCTCTCACATGATGTGAAGCAAATTGCTCTTTGCCGGTAAGGAAAGTTTTAGGGGAGCCACGGCACCGGCAGCTCCTTCTTGGGGAGTATGCTGCGATGCTAGAAAAACTCCCTGAAAATCTGCAGCATATCCACAAAGGCAGCCTGGATTGCTGATGTCAGCAAGCAGTGGGGAATTAAGGGTCTGATTGGAGTCAGCGAGGGTGCCAGCCCTTGAGAAGCCCATCTGTAGAGAGTCAAAGCCCATTTTGGTGGCGCTGCTGCTTCCTTGGGTCAAAGTTAGGCTCCAGAATTGCATACTTCAGGGCAGCAGCACAAGGAAGCCCCGGGCAGCATCTGCTGTGCCTTTCCCAGCGCATGGGACGATGTGATCCTGGCAAAGGGGCGTCTGGCATGGCTCGCCAGCAGCTTTTCTCCCCTTCTGCCAGTTTCTCGACCTTCCTGGCACGTCTCGATTTTCTTGCCCCTCACCTGAGCCAGAGTGCTGGCAAGTTTATGCTCCTTTTTCCAGGAGTAGTAGTACTCCACACACTGTGCCACGGTCTTAGTCTGGATCTGTTGTGAAGAGAAAAAGAAGGAGTCGAAAATGGTGTCGGGTGCACTGGGGAAAAAGTAGAATATGGAGTGAACTAGGAAGGAAAAGCATGAAGTAAATGGAGTAGGGTGTAAAATGAAATCAACATGGGGAAAGAGAGGCATCATGCAATGTCTTAAACCGTGTATTCTGCTAGGTGGTAATACACGCAATGCACAGATCAACAACAAATCCATCTAGCACAGTTCTTCTTTCCCCGCTTCCCTCCAGTTATGCCAGCACACCGTCTTGTGGAAGCAGCAGCAGACCTGTGCGACAAGTCTGACAGAAGAAAGCTTCATCTTCCAAAAGAGCTTGGAGAAAAGGGCTGGAGAGGCAGGATCATCCTTTTGACACAGGCTTTTGATGTCCCCTTTTGTTACTTCTTGAAGATACTTGGTACTTGAGAAGAGAGAGACTGAAGCCCAGTGCTTGTTCCCAGAAATAACCAAGCTTTCCTCCTGACGATCTGCTCGGGTAAAGAATGTCCCGTGGCTTTACCTGCTTCTGGATGAGATGAAAATCCTTGCCGTAGGTGTGGAAAGCCTTTTGGAAGGACTCCTTCTCCTCAGGTGTCCATCTATCAGAGCCTGGCAAGAAAAAGCAGCGGGTAGTAAACGCATCCCTTGATCCACACCAAGTAGATCCCACTGGCTGCCGAAAGAAAATGGTGGCAGGCCGTCATTCACGTGTGTGTACGTGTCTGCTCCCTCAGAAGGTCATGAAGACAAGAGCAGGCATTGCCCGGGGAGAAGGATTGGAAAAGAAGTAAAGCTGAAGGACTAGATGCTGGTGCTTCCCCACCCGCAGAGGAGACAAGACCTTGTGCTGGTGTTAAGCACAATTGCTTTAAGCAGAAACCCTTGCCACAACAATGAAGGGGACGGCAGCATCTGTCAGGGACGCAAGAAGCTCTGCTTTGCTTACCTGCGTAATGATAATCAGCCATGGGGTGGCCTTGAGGTGTTGCAGGCCCCTCTGAGAGCAGCATCTCCAGAGCCTCCTGCAAGATCAAGAGGGAAGAGGCTTTAGCCGCCCCACCACATTAAAAATGAGCCAAAAAATCACAGGTGCTGCCTTGCAGCTACTTTGCCTCTCCAGACATTCAAGCGACTGTATCCCATGTGGGTGAAACACTGTCATTTGCTCCAAGTCCCTGGTTTTTGCTGCCCAACCCTTTGATCCTGGTCCCCGAGAGTGGCCTTTTGCTCACCAACCTAAGGATTTTGCTGCTCCTGCAGCCAGAATGGCCTCAGCTGACTGAGGCTTCTGGGAATTTCCCCTCCAAATGTCTTAGAGAAGCCAGCTCTCCAGGCCATTTACAAGGCAGCAGGACCTTCCGCCGCCGCCGCCGCCTCCAGGAGGGAGATTCTCCCTGCTGGAGCCCTTTGGGCTCAGCCCTGACGCAGCTGGAGGAGACACAGCAGGCAGCAAGTGCTCTGCTCCCTGTTAAGACCCTTCTTCAAAGAGCAGCCAGGAAAGGCTGTCCCAGTGCCCGGGCCCTCTGCATTCCCTGTGCCCTCTTCTCTGCGCCCAAACAGCCGCTTCTTACCGGAACGCTGCCGCGTGCCCGGTGCAGGCAGTGCAGGGCGCGCTCCAGGTTAGCTGCTGCCCCGGGAATGCCACGGGAGCTGGCCATGTCCAACAGTTCTCTTACTGCAAGCACAACAAAAAACCCACCGAAAGTCAGCCTTGAGGCCAGCAAGGGCAAAGACTGCCATGCAAGGCAGAAGGAAAGGCCGGGAGCTAAAGACAGCAGCTTGGAGAGTATGAAAAGGAGAGCAAAGCCAGGGCCAGCTGAACCAAGGGCCCACGCAGTGCTGGCTCTCCCTCCAAAGCAGCTTCTGTAAGAAGAAGTGGGGGCCAATCTCCGCTCTTCCAGTGGCAGACGGCCCTGACCAATTTGGAGAGCAAGGTGCTTGCTCTTGCTCCTTGCCTCTAACACTTCTACATGGGAAGATGGGCGAGACAAGGAGAGAAGCAGAGCCTGCAAAAGGCTGCCTTTTTACGCAAAAGGAGCCTTTTAAAGACCCAAGTAGCTCAGGGGTGGAAGAAAAGCTTGAAGCAAAGCTACCTCTGTCAGGTTTTTCCATGTCAGAGTCATCCTCCCCCCAGGGCTTCCAGACCAGGGTTGCAGGCTCTTCATCCTCACTTGGTGCTCTGCTCTGCAGCTCTGGCAGCTCAGCCTGAAAGTCGCTGCCAACATTGATGTGTCTAAAGGAAGAAGGAGGTGGAGGTGAGAAAGGCAAGTGGTCAAGAGAGCCTTCCTGTGCACCCACAGGCTTGAACCAATGCCACCCTGACTCTGAAAGAGCAGTTCTCCTCCTCGCCATTCCTCCAGTTTGCTGTCCTTTAACCCTATGCCAAAACTCACGGCTGAATCTGGGCTCTTGCTTTCCTTTTCATTGTGCCTCTCCTTTCCACCTGAAAGAGATCAAAGCAATGCTCCAGTTAAAAATCCTTCCTTCTCATCCTCATCATTGCAAAGCCCGAGCTCCTGTGTCCCAGCTCCTTTCTCTTTGCCGCCTTTTTGACATGGAATGTCCTAGGCAGGACCCTCTAGCAGTCAGCAGCTTCCTCAGGAGGGCAAGCACAAGGCCATGCACTACTCTCTTCACTCCCGGGGCCACTGAGAAGAGCCCAGACAATGGCAGGGGAGATGTGCCAGTGCAGGCTTAGGTTGGATAGAAGGAAAAGGTTCTTCAGCCAGAGGCTGCTTGGGCACTGCAACAGCCTCCCCAGGGAAGGGGGCACAGCACCAAGCCTGACTGAGCTCCAAAAGTGTTTGGACACTGCTCTTGGGCACAGGCTGTGATTGTTGAGGCTGCCCTGGGCAGGCCCTGGACTTGGGCTCAGTGATCTTTGAGAATCCCTTCCAAGCCAGGAAATTCTGTGCTACTGTGATTGTGCTCTTGAGGAGATGGCATTTGACGGCCGCCCCTGAGCATGAGGTAGAACCAGCCCTACGTGCACTGGAAAAAGAATCTATAAAGATATTAAAATAGCATGGATCTATAAGCCATGGAACTACGTCAGTATATAAGAATTGCTGATCCCAGATGGTTTTTGAAGTTGAAAGCCTGTGTTTGAGGAGAAGCCCAGTCAAATGCTTCTATGCCCTGAAGGACAGGGATGCCAGAGGAGAAGTGCCATCATTCTGGTGTTTGAAGCTTTGGAGCGGGTGTGAGCAGAGTCAGGGCATAAGGGGATTTGTTGACACTGAAGCCCTGAAGTGCTCAGCCACAAACAATTTGTTTTGGGGTCAGCACAAGATAGTTTGAGGACTGAAATGGGTGCCAAGAACTTTTAATCAGGTCATCCGTGGACGAGGATCTGCAACTGCACTGGGACACCTCTCTAGGTCCTCTATGGAAAGGTCTGTGTTTCCCCTGGAGGCAACATGATTCCTTCAGAAGCTGCAGCCTGCTTTCACGTGGAAGCTCGTCTGGGGAAAGTGAGCACGCAGCCTGTGTGTCGTGCTTGGTGGGAGAGGCAGCTGGAGCCTCCTGCCCCTGTGCTAGTGCTTTGAGGGCAAACGGGGATTTTCTTACCTTGGACGGTTCCCAAGTGCTCTGGGGATGCCCGGAGGCAGACGAGGAGACCAGGACGTCGGTGCAGAGGCCGGGTCTGGCGCTGAGTGCAGAAGGCGGCTGGTCAGGGACAGCCCAGGAGCTGATCCTGCAGCTGCTGCTCCAGCGCTGCTCCACCAGCGTTCCAGCAAGGGCCGCAGGAGCAGGAGACAACGACAGTTGCTATGGGCACAGCCCAACATTCCATCTAGAACCCCAGGGGAGCCATGGGACAGAAAGAGGCATGGGCCGCCTCTGGCCCTTGTACTTCTTCTGCTGCAAGTTTGCTCTGAGAAGCTTCCCATGGGGCCTTTTCTCCTCAGTCGTCTGATGAGACGGGCAAAAGCAGTGCAGGGACAGCCCTGGGTCTTCCCGGTGCTTCTCTGCAAGGTGCCTCCAGCTGAACGTGCACAGGAGCCTGCCTCTGTGCAAGGGCCCAGACCTCATCTCCTGCCCTGGAGAACCAGAAGGGCTCCTCCCACTGGCTCTCCTCCAGCTCTGAGAGGAGCTGGAATTTGCAAGTTGTCCAGCGCAGAGCCAACTCCAGAGCTTCCTCTCAAAGTGGAGCCATTCATCCTGCCCCCTTTCTCAATTCTCCTTTTGCTGCCCAATAATGTCACTGCATGTTTTCCCTCCTTTGGGCCTCTGAGCTGGTCTCTCACCTCATCACTCCTCCCTTGAAACTTGGAGAAACAGGATGTTTTTCAGGGCAACTGATGGGGACACACACACACACACAGGGACAGCACACGGGCATTTCTCTAGCAAACATTCATGCAGAATTTCTATAGCCCTCTTCCAGCTCCCTTGGAGAAGCTCGGTGTTTGTCCCCAAAAGACTCTGCCATTCCTCTAAGAAAGCAACACTAACAGAATTCCCTTTCCACACTGCTGGCCTTCACATTGGTTTTAATGCCTAGATCCCAGATATGACAAAACCCAGGCAGCTTTGCTGCTTTCCTGCCTGTCGTTAAGGAAAAGCAAATCTTGCTTCAGTCCCAATCTTGCTTCCTTCCCAGCCTGCACGTTAGCCACTGGCCAGCAAACTGAGGGGGCAGCTGGAACAAGTCCCACTGCAAGGCAGATACTTTGTAGCATCCAAAGCCCACCTGCACCGCCTCCATCAGACAAGGGCAAGCTTCCCTCGGCTTCCCAGAAGCAGCCTGGCAATTGCCCCCTCCCTCGCCCCCTCTCCACCCTCCACAGCCCCTGCCACCAAAGCCTTGCTAGGCAGGGCCATTTGCTGGCCTCGAAGAAAGAGTGCCTTTGATTCTTCTTTGGCGCAAGTGCCCGAGCTGTGAGAAGTCAGAGGATAATGATCACACCCGCTCTGCTTTAGCTAAGGAGATTGCTGGAGGCCCAGAGCGGGACACTGGTCCTTTCGAGAGAAACTGAAACTGAACTAGCCATGCCTTTGTGGCGCATGCGGATAGGAATTGGATAGAATCGGAGGGCTTAGAAACGTCCTCCAAGGTGGTCAGCTCCATCAGTCCCCCAAAATGAAACAAAGTTATGTTGCTGGGCTCCAAAAAGGACTAAAGCCGCTGCTTTTATGCCAGAAAATATGGTGAGACCAGACCACTCATCTAGATCCAATTCCGTGAATTAAACAAAGCCTCCCTTTCCACTCCCAGCTGAGATGTTGAGGAATCAAAGGCTGAAGCCCCAGCCTTATTTCACTGGCAGTAAAGGAGACACACCTCAGTAAGTCCTGCCAGCTGAGCAAGGGGCTGGGCCCGGGGGAGGTGGCGCCTGCCCAGATTCTTCTCTCAGGGCAAGTGCCGTCTTTGCAACACCAGGCAAATGGAACAAACATTGCCAGAGTGTTTTCATACAGACAAAAAGACAAAATGGAACAAACTTTGGTTTAATGATAAAGACCCATTGGCTCTCAACAAAGGCAAAATGACAAAAGGCAGAGCATAGACAACACCCAACCTTTGAAATTTATTGATAAATCTAATAAAACTATTGAATCTTGAATAATACTAATGGATCTTAACGACTAAATTGAGGAGATTCCTATCATGTCAACTAACTAAGTAGAAGATTAAACTACCCTAAAAGCTTAAAAAACAGTCCTATTCCTATCTAGTCCTATTGATACCTAACTCTTGCTAGCCCTGGACAACCTGCAGGGTTGTCTAATTTGGTCTTTTCTTCTTGGCGAGAGGCTCTGCTGCCTTCCGAGGCCGATGTCTTCTCCTGTGGTTGTTCCTTTCCTTCACGGTTTCAAACACCCTGCAAGATAGGAAACAAACCATCCATTGCTCACTTTAGTACACACCATGAAACCAAGTGCCGAGATCTCCGTTTGAGTAGGAATTTCTGTCTTTTCGGGCAGTGGCACATTTGTGAATTGATCAGCACCATGAGTCTGATGGTTCTACTTTCAATGCCTTGAAATGTCTTCCTCCTTTTGCTGCATCCTCTTTTGAATTTGATCAGCAGCATCAAACCAAGCTTTGATGGATCTATTCCTACTTGTATGAACTGTGTCTTGTTGGGGCACGGCAAGGTTTCATTGTGAAGGCTGGGTTTTACCTAAGCTCTTTGGGTTTGAGGTGGGTGTTAAGCTTGACCACGGCTGCCGGGGGCGATGCTGCAAGTGCCCCCAGCTTCCCCTGCGGTGCCTTTGAAAAGGGTCAGCCCGTTTTAGTCCAAAGGCGCAGCTTTGAGCAGAAAGAGGAGGAACTTACGCACCGTTTGCACTGCCCGCAGGGAAAGGGGCCTCCCGCCGAGCGGGGCGGCTGGCGCGCTTGGCAGCAGGGACACTCGGCGCTGCGAGCCCTCTTGCGGCTTCTCTTCCCTGTCTCCCCGTTCTCCTTTCTGGGAGGGCTTTTCCTCCTCTTTGCTTTGCCCACACTCTGGAAATCAAAGAGTCCTTATCAATGCTTCCTTCCTCTCACAAAGCTGGAAATCAGAGCATCCAGCACAAAAATCTATCGGCCTAAGCAAATCCTTCCAGACCCTCAAGAGCTGAGAAAACGGCTGCCTTTGCCAATGGGCTGCGGCGGGCTGCCAACCCAGAGCTTGGAGGAAAATACTCCTCTTTTCTACAGGCCAAAGGGGTGGGATAAATACCTGCCTATTTAGAGCTCTACATTTCTTATTTCTACCTTTCTGCCTAACATCTATTTCTCTCTGCTTTTCCTCCACAAATGTCTAGGCAATGGCATTTAAATTCAGTCCAATTAGGGTAGACACATGGTTAGCCATTTTCTAGTCCCCAAAATAATCTCCCTCCCTGTCTCTCTCTCTCTCTCTCTCTCTCACATGATGTGAAGCAAATTGCTCTTTGCCGGTAAGGAAAGTTTTAGGGGAGCCACGGCACCGGCAGCTCCTTCTTGGGGAGTATGCTGCGATGCTAGAAAAACTCCCTGAAAATCTGCAGCATATCCACAAAGGCAGCCTGGATTGCTGATGTCAGCAAGCAGTGGGGAATTAAGGGTCTGATTGGAGTCAGCGAGGGTGCCAGCCCTTGAGAAGCCCATCTGTAGAGAGTCAAAGCCCATTTTGGTGGCGCTGCTGCTTCCTTGGGTCAAAGTTAGGCTCCAGAATTGCATACTTCAGGGCAGCAGCACAAGGAAGCCCCGGGCAGCATCTGCTGTGCCTTTCCCAGCGCATGGGACGATGTGATCCTGGCAAAGGGGCGTCTGGCATGGCTCGCCAGCAGCTTTTCTCCCCTTCTGCCAGTTTCTCGACCTTCCTGGCACGTCTCGATTTTCTTGCCCCTCACCTGAGCCAGAGTGCTGGCAAGTTTATGCTCCTTTTTCCAGGAGTAGTAGTACTCCACACACTGTGCCACGGTCTTAGTCTGGATCTGTTGTGAAGAGAAAAAGAAGGAGTCGAAAATGGTGTCGGGTGCACTGGGGAAAAAGTAGAATATGGAGTGAACTAGGAAGGAAAAGCATGAAGTAAATGGAGTAGGGTGTAAAATGAAATCAACATGGGGAAAGAGAGGCATCATGCAATGTCTTAAACCGTGTATTCTGCTAGGTGGTAATACACGCAATGCACAGATCAACAACAAATCCATCTAGCACAGTTCTTCTTTCCCCGCTTCCCTCCAGTTATGCCAGCACACCGTCTTGTGGAAGCAGCAGCAGACCTGTGCGACAAGTCTGACAGAAGAAAGCTTCATCTTCCAAAAGAGCTTGGAGAAAAGGGCTGGAGAGGCAGGATCATCCTTTTGACACAGGCTTTTGATGTCCCCTTTTGTTACTTCTTGAAGATACTTGGTACTTGAGAAGAGAGAGACTGAAGCCCAGTGCTTGTTCCCAGAAATAACCAAGCTTTCCTCCTGACGATCTGCTCGGGTAAAGAATGTCCCGTGGCTTTACCTGCTTCTGGATGAGATGAAAATCCTTGCCGTAGGTGTGGAAAGCCTTTTGGAAGGACTCCTTCTCCTCAGGTGTCCATCTATCAGAGCCTGGCAAGAAAAAGCAGCGGGTAGTAAACGCATCCCTTGATCCACACCAAGTAGATCCCACTGGCTGCCGAAAGAAAATGGTGGCAGGCCGTCATTCACGTGTGTGTACGTGTCTGCTCCCTCAGAAGGTCATGAAGACAAGAGCAGGCATTGCCCGGGGAGAAGGATTGGAAAAGAAGTAAAGCTGAAGGACTAGATGCTGGTGCTTCCCCACCCGCAGAGGAGACAAGACCTTGTGCTGGTGTTAAGCACAATTGCTTTAAGCAGAAACCCTTGCCACAACAATGAAGGGGACGGCAGCATCTGTCAGGGACGCAAGAAGCTCTGCTTTGCTTACCTGCGTAATGATAATCAGCCATGGGGTGGCCTTGAGGTGTTGCAGGCCCCTCTGAGAGCAGCATCTCCAGAGCCTCCTGCAAGATCAAGAGGGAAGAGGCTTTAGCCGCCCCACCACATTAAAAATGAGCCAAAAAATCACAGGTGCTGCCTTGCAGCTACTTTGCCTCTCCAGACATTCAAGCGACTGTATCCCATGTGGGTGAAACACTGTCATTTGCTCCAAGTCCCTGGTTTTTGCTGCCCAACCCTTTGATCCTGGTCCCCGAGAGTGGCCTTTTGCTCACCAACCTAAGGATTTTGCTGCTCCTGCAGCCAGAATGGCCTCAGCTGACTGAGGCTTCTGGGAATTTCCCCTCCAAATGTCTTAGAGAAGCCAGCTCTCCAGGCCATTTACAAGGCAGCAGGACCTTCCGCCGCCGCCGCCGCCTCCAGGAGGGAGATTCTCCCTGCTGGAGCCCTTTGGGCTCAGCCCTGACGCAGCTGGAGGAGACACAGCAGGCAGCAAGTGCTCTGCTCCCTGTTAAGACCCTTCTTCAAAGAGCAGCCAGGAAAGGCTGTCCCAGTGCCCGGGCCCTCTGCATTCCCTGTGCCCTCTTCTCTGCGCCCAAACAGCCGCTTCTTACCGGAACGCTGCCGCGTGCCCGGTGCAGGCAGTGCAGGGCGCGCTCCAGGTTAGCTGCTGCCCCGGGAATGCCACGGGAGCTGGCCATGTCCAACAGTTCTCTTACTGCAAGCACAACAAAAAACCCACCGAAAGTCAGCCTTGAGGCCAGCAAGGGCAAAGACTGCCATGCAAGGCAGAAGGAAAGGCCGGGAGCTAAAGACAGCAGCTTGGAGAGTATGAAAAGGAGAGCAAAGCCAGGGCCAGCTGAACCAAGGGCCCACGCAGTGCTGGCTCTCCCTCCAAAGCAGCTTCTGTAAGAAGAAGTGGGGGCCAATCTCCGCTCTTCCAGTGGCAGACGGCCCTGACCAATTTGGAGAGCAAGGTGCTTGCTCTTGCTCCTTGCCTCTAACACTTCTACATGGGAAGATGGGCGAGACAAGGAGAGAAGCAGAGCCTGCAAAAGGCTGCCTTTTTACGCAAAAGGAGCCTTTTAAAGACCCAAGTAGCTCAGGGGTGGAAGAAAAGCTTGAAGCAAAGCTACCTCTGTCAGGTTTTTCCATGTCAGAGTCATCCTCCCCCCAGGGCTTCCAGACCAGGGTTGCAGGCTCTTCATCCTCACTTGGTGCTCTGCTCTGCAGCTCTGGCAGCTCAGCCTGAAAGTCGCTGCCAACATTGATGTGTCTAAAGGAAGAAGGAGGTGGAGGTGAGAAAGGCAAGTGGTCAAGAGAGCCTTCCTGTGCACCCACAGGCTTGAACCAATGCCACCCTGACTCTGAAAGAGCAGTTCTCCTCCTCGCCATTCCTCCAGTTTGCTGTCCTTTAACCCTATGCCAAAACTCACGGCTGAATCTGGGCTCTTGCTTTCCTTTTCATTGTGCCTCTCCTTTCCACCTGAAAGAGATCAAAGCAATGCTCCAGTTAAAAATCCTTCCTTCTCATCCTCATCATTGCAAAGCCCGAGCTCCTGTGTCCCAGCTCCTTTCTCTTTGCCGCCTTTTTGACATGGAATGTCCTAGGCAGGACCCTCTAGCAGTCAGCAGCTTCCTCAGGAGGGCAAGCACAAGGCCATGCACTACTCTCTTCACTCCCGGGGCCACTGAGAAGAGCCCAGACAATGGCAGGGGAGATGTGCCAGTGCAGGCTTAGGTTGGATAGAAGGAAAAGGTTCTTCAGCCAGAGGCTGCTTGGGCACTGCAACAGCCTCCCCAGGGAAGGGGGCACAGCACCAAGCCTGACTGAGCTCCAAAAGTGTTTGGACACTGCTCTTGGGCACAGGCTGTGATTGTTGAGGCTGCCCTGGGCAGGCCCTGGACTTGGGCTCAGTGATCTTTGAGAATCCCTTCCAAGCCAGGAAATTCTGTGCTACTGTGATTGTGCTCTTGAGGAGATGGCATTTGACGGCCGCCCCTGAGCATGAGGTAGAACCAGCCCTACGTGCACTGGAAAAAGAATCTATAAAGATATTAAAATAGCATGGATCTATAAGCCATGGAACTACGTCAGTATATAAGAATTGCTGATCCCAGATGGTTTTTGAAGTTGAAAGCCTGTGTTTGAGGAGAAGCCCAGTCAAATGCTTCTATGCCCTGAACGACAGGGATGCCAGAGGAGAAGTGCCATCATTCTGGTGTTTGAAGCTTTGGAGCGGGTGTGAGCAGAGTCAGGGCATAAGGGGATTTGTTGACACTGAAGCCCTGAAGTGCTCAGCCACAAACAATTTGTTTTGGGGTCAGCACAAGATAGTTTGAGGACTGAAATGGGTGCCAAGAACTTTTAATCAGGTCATCCGTGGACGAGGATCTGCAACTGCACTGGGACACCTCTCTAGGTCCTCTATGGAAAGGTCTGTGTTTCCCCTGGAGGCAACATGATTCCTTCAGAAGCTGCAGCCTGCTTTCACGTGGAAGCTCGTCTGGGGAAAGTGAGCACGCAGCCTGTGTGTCGTGCTTGGTGGGAGAGGCAGCTGGAGCCTCCTGCCCCTGTGCTAGTGCTTTGAGGGCAAACGGGGATTTTCTTACCTTGGACGGTTCCCAAGTGCTCTGGGGATGCCCGGAGGCAGACGAGGAGACCAGGACGTCGGTGCAGAGGCCGGGTCTGGCGCTGAGTGCAGAAGGCGGCTGGTCAGGGACAGCCCAGGAGCTGATCCTGCAGCTGCTGCTCCAGCGCTGCTCCACCAGCGTTCCAGCAAGGGCCGCAGGAGCAGGAGACAACGACAGTTGCTATGGGCACAGCCCAACATTCCATCTAGAACCCCAGGGGAGCCATGGGACAGAAAGAGGCATGGGCCGCCTCTGGCCCTTGTACTTCTTCTGCTGCAAGTTTGCTCTGAGAAGCTTCCCATGGGGCCTTTTCTCCTCAGTCGTCTGATGAGACGGGCAAAAGCAGTGCAGGGACAGCCCTGGGTCTTCCCGGTGCTTCTCTGCAAGGTGCCTCCAGCTGAACGTGCACAGGAGCCTGCCTCTGTGCAAGGGCCCAGACCTCATCTCCTGCCCTGGAGAACCAGAAGGGCTCCTCCCACTGGCTCTCCTCCAGCTCTGAGAGGAGCTGGAATTTGCAAGTTGTCCAGCGCAGAGCCAACTCCAGAGCTTCCTCTCAAAGTGGAGCCATTCATCCTGCCCCCTTTCTCAATTCTCCTTTTGCTGCCCAATAATGTCACTGCATGTTTTCCCTCCTTTGGGCCTCTGAGCTGGTCTCTCACCTCATCACTCCTCCCTTGAAACTTGGAGAAACAGGATGTTTTTCAGGGCAACTGATGGGGACACACACACACACACAGGGACAGCACACGGGCATTTCTCTAGCAAACATTCATGCAGAATTTCTATAGCCCTCTTCCAGCTCCCTTGGAGAAGCTCGGTGTTTGTCCCCAAAAGACTCTGCCATTCCTCTAAGAAAGCAACACTAACAGAATTCCCTTTCCACACTGCTGGCCTTCACATTGGTTTTAATGCCTAGATCCCAGATATGACAAAACCCAGGCAGCTTTGCTGCTTTCCTGCCTGTCGTTAAGGAAAAGCAAATCTTGCTTCAGTCCCAATCTTGCTTCCTTCCCAGCCTGCACGTTAGCCACTGGCCAGCAAACTGAGGGGGCAGCTGGAACAAGTCCCACTGCAAGGCAGATACTTTGTAGCATCCAAAGCCCACCTGCACCGCCTCCATCAGACAAGGGCAAGCTTCCCTCGGCTTCCCAGAAGCAGCCTGGCAATTGCCCCCTCCCTCGCCCCCTCTCCACCCTCCACAGCCCCTGCCACCAAAGCCTTGCTAGGCAGGGCCATTTGCTGGCCTCGAAGAAAGAGTGCCTTTGATTCTTCTTTGGCGCAAGTGCCCGAGCTGTGAGAAGTCAGAGGATAATGATCACACCCGCTCTGCTTTAGCTAAGGAGATTGCTGGAGGCCCAGAGCGGGACACTGGTCCTTTCGAGAGAAACTGAAACTGAACTAGCCATGCCTTTGTGGCGCATGCGGATAGGAATTGGATAGAATCGGAGGGCTTAGAAACGTCCTCCAAGGTGGTCAGCTCCATCAGTCCCCCAAAATGAAACAAAGTTATGTTGCTGGGCTCCAAAAAGGACTAAAGCCGCTGCTTTTATGCCAGAAAATATGGTGAGACCAGACCACTCATCTAGATCCAATTCCGTGAATTAAACAAAGCCTCCCTTTCCACTCCCAGCTGAGATGTTGAGGAATCAAAGGCTGAAGCCCCAGCCTTATTTCACTGGCAGTAAAGGAGACACACCTCAGTAAGTCCTGCCAGCTGAGCAAGGGGCTGGGCCCGGGGGAGGTGGCGCCTGCCCAGATTCTTCTCTCAGGGCAAGTGCCGTCTTTGCAACACCAGGCAAATGGAACAAACATTGCCGGAGTGTTTTCATACAGACAAAAAGACAAAATGGAACAAACTTTGGTTTAATGATAAAGACCCATTGGCTCTCAACAAAGGCAAAATGACAAAAGGCAGAGCATAGACAACACCCAACCTTTGAAATTTATTGATAAATCTAATAAAACTATTGAATCTTGAATAATACTAATGGATCTTAACGACTAAATTGAGGAGATTCCTATCATGTCAACTAACTAAGTAGAAGATTAAACTACCCTAAAAGCTTAAAAAACAGTCCTATTCCTATCTAGTCCTATTGATACCTAACTCTTGCTAGCCCTGGACAACCTGCAGGGTTGTCTAATTTGGTCTTTTCTTCTTGGCGAGAGGCTCTGCTGCCTTCCGAGGCCGATGTCTTCTCCTGTGGTTGTTCCTTTCCTTCACGGTTTCAAACACCCTGCAAGATAGGAAACAAACCATCCATTGCTCACTTTAGTACACACCATGAAACCAAGTGCCGAGATCTCCGTTTGAGTAGGAATTTCTGTCTTTTCGGGCAGTGGCACATTTGTGAATTGATCAGCACCATGAGTCTGATGGTTCTACTTTCAATGCCTTGAAATGTCTTCCTCCTTTTGCTGCATCCTCTTTTGAATTTGATCAGCAGCATCAAACCAAGCTTTGATGGATCTATTCCTACTTGTATGAACTGTGTCTTGTTGGGGCACGGCAAGGTTTCATTGTGAAGGCTGGGTTTTACCTAAGCTCTTTGGGTTTGAGGTGGGTGTTAAGCTTGACCACGGCTGCCGGGGGCGATGCTGCAAGTGCCCCCAGCTTCCCCTGCGGTGCCTTTGAAAAGGGTCAGCCCGTTTTAGTCCAAAGGCGCAGCTTTGAGCAGAAAGAGGAGGAACTTACGCACCGTTTGCACTGCCCGCAGGGAAAGGGGCCTCCCGCCGAGCGGGGCGGCTGGCGCGCTTGGCAGCAGGGACACTCGGCGCTGCGAGCCCTCTTGCGGCTTCTCTTCCCTGTCTCCCCGTTCTCCTTTCTGGGAGGGCTTTTCCTCCTCTTTGCTTTGCCCACACTCTGGAAATCAAAGAGTCCTTATCAATGCTTCCTTCCTCTCACAAAGCTGGAAATCAGAGCATCCAGCACAAAAATCTATCGGCCTAAGCAAATCCTTCCAGACCCTCAAGAGCTGAGAAAACGGCTGCCTTTGCCAATGGGCTGCGGCGGGCTGCCAACCCAGAGCTTGGAGGAAAATACTCCTCTTTTCTACAGGCCAAAGGGGTGGGATAAATACCTGCCTATTTAGAGCTCTACATTTCTTATTTCTACCTTTCTGCCTAACATCTATTTCTCTCTGCTTTTCCTCCACAAATGTCTAGGCAATGGCATTTAAATTCAGTCCAATTAGGGTAGACACATGGTTAGCCATTTTCTAGTCCCCAAAATAATCTCCCTCCCTGTCTCTCTCTCTCTCTCTCTCTCTCACATGATGTGAAGCAAATTGCTCTTTGCCGGTAAGGAAAGTTTTAGGGGAGCCACGGCACCGGCAGCTCCTTCTTGGGGAGTATGCTGCGATGCTAGAAAAACTCCCTGAAAATCTGCAGCATATCCACAAAGGCAGCCTGGATTGCTGATGTCAGCAAGCAGTGGGGAATTAAGGGTCTGATTGGAGTCAGCGAGGGTGCCAGCCCTTGAGAAGCCCATCTGTAGAGAGTCAAAGCCCATTTTGGTGGCGCTGCTGCTTCCTTGGGTCAAAGTTAGGCTCCAGAATTGCATACTTCAGGGCAGCAGCACAAGGAAGCCCCGGGCAGCATCTGCTGTGCCTTTCCCAGCGCATGGGACGATGTGATCCTGGCAAAGGGGCGTCTGGCATGGCTCGCCAGCAGCTTTTCTCCCCTTCTGCCAGTTTCTCGACCTTCCTGGCACGTCTCGATTTTCTTGCCCCTCACCTGAGCCAGAGTGCTGGCAAGTTTATGCTCCTTTTTCCAGGAGTAGTAGTACTCCACACACTGTGCCACGGTCTTAGTCTGGATCTGTTGTGAAGAGAAAAAGAAGGAGTCGAAAATGGTGTCGGGTGCACTGGGGAAAAAGTAGAATATGGAGTGAACTAGGAAGGAAAAGCATGAAGTAAATGGAGTAGGGTGTAAAATGAAATCAACATGGGGAAAGAGAGGCATCATGCAATGTCTTAAACCGTGTATTCTGCTAGGTGGTAATACACGCAATGCACAGATCAACAACAAATCCATCTAGCACAGTTCTTCTTTCCCCGCTTCCCTCCAGTTATGCCAGCACACCGTCTTGTGGAAGCAGCAGCAGACCTGTGCGACAAGTCTGACAGAAGAAAGCTTCATCTTCCAAAAGAGCTTGGAGAAAAGGGCTGGAGAGGCAGGATCATCCTTTTGACACAGGCTTTTGATGTCCCCTTTTGTTACTTCTTGAAGATACTTGGTACTTGAGAAGAGAGAGACTGAAGCCCAGTGCTTGTTCCCAGAAATAACCAAGCTTTCCTCCTGACGATCTGCTCGGGTAAAGAATGTCCCGTGGCTTTACCTGCTTCTGGATGAGATGAAAATCCTTGCCGTAGGTGTGGAAAGCCTTTTGGAAGGACTCCTTCTCCTCAGGTGTCCATCTATCAGAGCCTGGCAAGAAAAAGCAGCGGGTAGTAAACGCATCCCTTGATCCACACCAAGTAGATCCCACTGGCTGCCGAAAGAAAATGGTGGCAGGCCGTCATTCACGTGTGTGTACGTGTCTGCTCCCTCAGAAGGTCATGAAGACAAGAGCAGGCATTGCCCGGGGAGAAGGATTGGAAAAGAAGTAAAGCTGAAGGACTAGATGCTGGTGCTTCCCCACCCGCAGAGGAGACAAGACCTTGTGCTGGTGTTAAGCACAATTGCTTTAAGCAGAAACCCTTGCCACAACAATGAAGGGGACGGCAGCATCTGTCAGGGACGCAAGAAGCTCTGCTTTGCTTACCTGCGTAATGATAATCAGCCATGGGGTGGCCTTGAGGTGTTGCAGGCCCCTCTGAGAGCAGCATCTCCAGAGCCTCCTGCAAGATCAAGAGGGAAGAGGCTTTAGCCGCCCCACCACATTAAAAATGAGCCAAAAAATCACAGGTGCTGCCTTGCAGCTACTTTGCCTCTCCAGACATTCAAGCGACTGTATCCCATGTGGGTGAAACACTGTCATTTGCTCCAAGTCCCTGGTTTTTGCTGCCCAACCCTTTGATCCTGGTCCCCGAGAGTGGCCTTTTGCTCACCAACCTAAGGATTTTGCTGCTCCTGCAGCCAGAATGGCCTCAGCTGACTGAGGCTTCTGGGAATTTCCCCTCCAAATGTCTTAGAGAAGCCAGCTCTCCAGGCCATTTACAAGGCAGCAGGACCTTCCGCCGCCGCCGCCGCCTCCAGGAGGGAGATTCTCCCTGCTGGAGCCCTTTGGGCTCAGCCCTGACGCAGCTGGAGGAGACACAGCAGGCAGCAAGTGCTCTGCTCCCTGTTAAGACCCTTCTTCAAAGAGCAGCCAGGAAAGGCTGTCCCAGTGCCCGGGCCCTCTGCATTCCCTGTGCCCTCTTCTCTGCGCCCAAACAGCCGCTTCTTACCGGAACGCTGCCGCGTGCCCGGTGCAGGCAGTGCAGGGCGCGCTCCAGGTTAGCTGCTGCCCCGGGAATGCCACGGGAGCTGGCCATGTCCAACAGTTCTCTTACTGCAAGCACAACAAAAAACCCACCGAAAGTCAGCCTTGAGGCCAGCAAGGGCAAAGACTGCCATGCAAGGCAGAAGGAAAGGCCGGGAGCTAAAGACAGCAGCTTGGAGAGTATGAAAAGGAGAGCAAAGCCAGGGCCAGCTGAACCAAGGGCCCACGCAGTGCTGGCTCTCCCTCCAAAGCAGCTTCTGTAAGAAGAAGTGGGGGCCAATCTCCGCTCTTCCAGTGGCAGACGGCCCTGACCAATTTGGAGAGCAAGGTGCTTGCTCTTGCTCCTTGCCTCTAACACTTCTACATGGGAAGATGGGCGAGACAAGGAGAGAAGCAGAGCCTGCAAAAGGCTGCCTTTTTACGCAAAAGGAGCCTTTTAAAGACCCAAGTAGCTCAGGGGTGGAAGAAAAGCTTGAAGCAAAGCTACCTCTGTCAGGTTTTTCCATGTCAGAGTCATCCTCCCCCCAGGGCTTCCAGACCAGGGTTGCAGGCTCTTCATCCTCACTTGGTGCTCTGCTCTGCAGCTCTGGCAGCTCAGCCTGAAAGTCGCTGCCAACATTGATGTGTCTAAAGGAAGAAGGAGGTGGAGGTGAGAAAGGCAAGTGGTCAAGAGAGCCTTCCTGTGCACCCACAGGCTTGAACCAATGCCACCCTGACTCTGAAAGAGCAGTTCTCCTCCTCGCCATTCCTCCAGTTTGCTGTCCTTTAACCCTATGCCAAAACTCACGGCTGAATCTGGGCTCTTGCTTTCCTTTTCATTGTGCCTCTCCTTTCCACCTGAAAGAGATCAAAGCAATGCTCCAGTTAAAAATCCTTCCTTCTCATCCTCATCATTGCAAAGCCCGAGCTCCTGTGTCCCAGCTCCTTTCTCTTTGCCGCCTTTTTGACATGGAATGTCCTAGGCAGGACCCTCTAGCAGTCAGCAGCTTCCTCAGGAGGGCAAGCACAAGGCCATGCACTACTCTCTTCACTCCCGGGGCCACTGAGAAGAGCCCAGACAATGGCAGGGGAGATGTGCCAGTGCAGGCTTAGGTTGGATAGAAGGAAAAGGTTCTTCAGCCAGAGGCTGCTTGGGCACTGCAACAGCCTCCCCAGGGAAGGGGGCACAGCACCAAGCCTGACTGAGCTCCAAAAGTGTTTGGACACTGCTCTTGGGCACAGGCTGTGATTGTTGAGGCTGCCCTGGGCAGGCCCTGGACTTGGGCTCAGTGATCTTTGAGAATCCCTTCCAAGCCAGGAAATTCTGTGCTACTGTGATTGTGCTCTTGAGGAGATGGCATTTGACGGCCGCCCCTGAGCATGAGGTAGAACCAGCCCTACGTGCACTGGAAAAAGAATCTATAAAGATATTAAAATAGCATGGATCTATAAGCCATGGAACTACGTCAGTATATAAGAATTGCTGATCCCAGATGGTTTTTGAAGTTGAAAGCCTGTGTTTGAGGAGAAGCCCAGTCAAATGCTTCTATGCCCTGAAGGACAGGGATGCCAGAGGAGAAGTGCCATCATTCTGGTGTTTGAAGCTTTGGAGCGGGTGTGAGCAGAGTCAGGGCATAAGGGGATTTGTTGACACTGAAGCCCTGAAGTGCTCAGCCACAAACAATTTGTTTTGGGGTCAGCACAAGATAGTTTGAGGACTGAAATGGGTGCCAAGAACTTTTAATCAGGTCATCCGTGGACGAGGATCTGCAACTGCACTGGGACACCTCTCTAGGTCCTCTATGGAAAGGTCTGTGTTTCCCCTGGAGGCAACATGATTCCTTCAGAAGCTGCAGCCTGCTTTCACGTGGAAGCTCGTCTGGGGAAAGTGAGCACGCAGCCTGTGTGTCGTGCTTGGTGGGAGAGGCAGCTGGAGCCTCCTGCCCCTGTGCTAGTGCTTTGAGGGCAAACGGGGATTTTCTTACCTTGGACGGTTCCCAAGTGCTCTGGGGATGCCCGGAGGCAGACGAGGAGACCAGGACGTCGGTGCAGAGGCCGGGTCTGGCGCTGAGTGCAGAAGGCGGCTGGTCAGGGACAGCCCAGGAGCTGATCCTGCAGCTGCTGCTCCAGCGCTGCTCCACCAGCGTTCCAGCAAGGGCCGCAGGAGCAGGAGACAACGACAGTTGCTATGGGCACAGCCCAACATTCCATCTAGAACCCCAGGGGAGCCATGGGACAGAAAGAGGCATGGGCCGCCTCTGGCCCTTGTACTTCTTCTGCTGCAAGTTTGCTCTGAGAAGCTTCCCATGGGGCCTTTTCTCCTCAGTCGTCTGATGAGACGGGCAAAAGCAGTGCAGGGACAGCCCTGGGTCTTCCCGGTGCTTCTCTGCAAGGTGCCTCCAGCTGAACGTGCACAGGAGCCTGCCTCTGTGCAAGGGCCCAGACCTCATCTCCTGCCCTGGAGAACCAGAAGGGCTCCTCCCACTGGCTCTCCTCCAGCTCTGAGAGGAGCTGGAATTTGCAAGTTGTCCAGCGCAGAGCCAACTCCAGAGCTTCCTCTCAAAGTGGAGCCATTCATCCTGCCCCCTTTCTCAATTCTCCTTTTGCTGCCCAATAATGTCACTGCATGTTTTCCCTCCTTTGGGCCTCTGAGCTGGTCTCTCACCTCATCACTCCTCCCTTGAAACTTGGAGAAACAGGATGTTTTTCAGGGCAACTGATGGGGACACACACACACACACAGGGACAGCACACGGGCATTTCTCTAGCAAACATTCATGCAGAATTTCTATAGCCCTCTTCCAGCTCCCTTGGAGAAGCTCGGTGTTTGTCCCCAAAAGACTCTGCCATTCCTCTAAGAAAGCAACACTAACAGAATTCCCTTTCCACACTGCTGGCCTTCACATTGGTTTTAATGCCTAGATCCCAGATATGACAAAACCCAGGCAGCTTTGCTGCTTTCCTGCCTGTCGTTAAGGAAAAGCAAATCTTGCTTCAGTCCCAATCTTGCTTCCTTCCCAGCCTGCACGTTAGCCACTGGCCAGCAAACTGAGGGGGCAGCTGGAACAAGTCCCACTGCAAGGCAGATACTTTGTAGCATCCAAAGCCCACCTGCACCGCCTCCATCAGACAAGGGCAAGCTTCCCTCGGCTTCCCAGAAGCAGCCTGGCAATTGCCCCCTCCCTCGCCCCCTCTCCACCCTCCACAGCCCCTGCCACCAAAGCCTTGCTAGGCAGGGCCATTTGCTGGCCTCGAAGAAAGAGTGCCTTTGATTCTTCTTTGGCGCAAGTGCCCGAGCTGTGAGAAGTCAGAGGATAATGATCACACCCGCTCTGCTTTAGCTAAGGAGATTGCTGGAGGCCCAGAGCGGGACACTGGTCCTTTCGAGAGAAACTGAAACTGAACTAGCCATGCCTTTGTGGCGCATGCGGATAGGAATTGGATAGAATCGGAGGGCTTAGAAACGTCCTCCAAGGTGGTCAGCTCCATCAGTCCCCCAAAATGAAACAAAGTTATGTTGCTGGGCTCCAAAAAGGACTAAAGCCGCTGCTTTTATGCCAGAAAATATGGTGAGACCAGACCACTCATCTAGATCCAATTCCGTGAATTAAACAAAGCCTCCCTTTCCACTCCCAGCTGAGATGTTGAGGAATCAAAGGCTGAAGCCCCAGCCTTATTTCACTGGCAGTAAAGGAGACACACCTCAGTAAGTCCTGCCAGCTGAGCAAGGGGCTGGGCCTGGGGAGGTGGCGCCTGCCCAGATTCTTCTCTCAGGGCAAGTGCCGTCTTTGCAACACCAGGCAAATGGAACAAACATTGCCGAGTGTTTTCATACAGACAAAAAGACAAAATGGAACAAACTTTGGTTTAATGATAAAGACCCATTGGCTCTCAACAAAGGCAAAATGACAAAAGGCAGAGCATAGACAACACCCAACCTTTGAAATTTATTGATAAATCTAATAAAACTATTGAATCTTGAATAATACTAATGGATCTTAACGACTAAATTGAGGAGATTCCTATCATGTCAACTAACTAAGTAGAAGATTAAACTACCCTAAAAGCTTAAAAAACAGTCCTATTCCTATCTAGTCCTATTGATACCTAACTCTTGCTAGCCCTGGACAACCTGCAGGGTTGTCTAATTTGGTCTTTTCTTCTTGGCGAGAGGCTCTGCTGCCTTCCGAGGCCGATGTCTTCTCCTGTGGTTGTTCCTTTCCTTCACGGTTTCAAACACCCTGCAAGATAGGAAACAAACCATCCATTGCTCACTTTAGTACACACCATGAAACCAAGTGCCGAGATCTCCGTTTGAGTAGGAATTTCTGTCTTTTCGGGCAGTGGCACATTTGTGAATTGATCAGCACCATGAGTCTGATGGTTCTACTTTCAATGCCTTGAAATGTCTTCCTCCTTTTGCTGCATCCTCTTTTGAATTTGATCAGCAGCATCAAACCAAGCTTTGATGGATCTATTCCTACTTGTATGAACTGTGTCTTGTTGGGGCACGGCAAGGTTTCATTGTGAAGGCTGGGTTTTACCTAAGCTCTTTGGGTTTGAGGTGGGTGTTAAGCTTGACCACGGCTGCCGGGGGCGATGCTGCAAGTGCCCCCAGCTTCCCCTGCGGTGCCTTTGAAAAGGGTCAGCCCGTTTTAGTCCAAAGGCGCAGCTTTGAGCAGAAAGAGGAGGAACTTACGCACCGTTTGCACTGCCCGCAGGGAAAGGGGCCTCCCGCCGAGCGGGGCGGCTGGCGCGCTTGGCAGCAGGGACACTCGGCGCTGCGAGCCCTCTTGCGGCTTCTCTTCCCTGTCTCCCCGTTCTCCTTTCTGGGAGGGCTTTTCCTCCTCTTTGCTTTGCCCACACTCTGGAAATCAAAGAGTCCTTATCAATGCTTCCTTCCTCTCACAAAGCTGGAAATCAGAGCATCCAGCACAAAAATCTATCGGCCTAAGCAAATCCTTCCAGACCCTCAAGAGCTGAGAAAACGGCTGCCTTTGCCAATGGGCTGCGGCGGGCTGCCAACCCAGAGCTTGGAGGAAAATACTCCTCTTTTCTACAGGCCAAAGGGGTGGGATAAATACCTGCCTATTTAGAGCTCTACATTTCTTATTTCTACCTTTCTGCCTAACATCTATTTCTCTCTGCTTTTCCTCCACAAATGTCTAGGCAATGGCATTTAAATTCAGTCCAATTAGGGTAGACACATGGTTAGCCATTTTCTAGTCCCCAAAATAATCTCCCTCCCTGTCTCTCTCTCTCTCTCTCTCTCTCACATGATGTGAAGCAAATTGCTCTTTGCCGGTAAGGAAAGTTTTAGGGGAGCCACGGCACCGGCAGCTCCTTCTTGGGGAGTATGCTGCGATGCTAGAAAAACTCCCTGAAAATCTGCAGCATATCCACAAAGGCAGCCTGGATTGCTGATGTCAGCAAGCAGTGGGGAATTAAGGGTCTGATTGGAGTCAGCGAGGGTGCCAGCCCTTGAGAAGCCCATCTGTAGAGAGTCAAAGCCCATTTTGGTGGCGCTGCTGCTTCCTTGGGTCAAAGTTAGGCTCCAGAATTGCATACTTCAGGGCAGCAGCACAAGGAAGCCCCGGGCAGCATCTGCTGTGCCTTTCCCAGCGCATGGGACGATGTGATCCTGGCAAAGGGGCGTCTGGCATGGCTCGCCAGCAGCTTTTCTCCCCTTCTGCCAGTTTCTCGACCTTCCTGGCACGTCTCGATTTTCTTGCCCCTCACCTGAGCCAGAGTGCTGGCAAGTTTATGCTCCTTTTTCCAGGAGTAGTAGTACTCCACACACTGTGCCACGGTCTTAGTCTGGATCTGTTGTGAAGAGAAAAAGAAGGAGTCGAAAATGGTGTCGGGTGCACTGGGGAAAAAGTAGAATATGGAGTGAACTAGGAAGGAAAAGCATGAAGTAAATGGAGTAGGGTGTAAAATGAAATCAACATGGGGAAAGAGAGGCATCATGCAATGTCTTAAACCGTGTATTCTGCTAGGTGGTAATACACGCAATGCACAGATCAACAACAAATCCATCTAGCACAGTTCTTCTTTCCCCGCTTCACTCCAGTTATGCCAGCACACCGTCTTGTGGAAGCAGCAGCAGACCTGTGCGACAAGTCTGACAGAAGAAAGCTTCATCTTCCAAAAGAGCTTGGAGAAAAGGGCTGGAGAGGCAGGATCATCCTTTTGACACAGGCTTTTGATGTCCCCTTTTGTTACTTCTTGAAGATACTTGGTACTTGAGAAGAGAGAGACTGAAGCCCAGTGCTTGTTCCCAGAAATAACCAAGCTTTCCTCCTGACGATCTGCTCGGGTAAAGAATGTCCCGTGGCTTTACCTGCTTCTGGATGAGATGAAAATCCTTGCCGTAGGTGTGGAAAGCCTTTTGGAAGGACTCCTTCTCCTCAGGTGTCCATCTATCAGAGCCTGGCAAGAAAAAGCAGCGGGTAGTAAACGCATCCCTTGATCCACACCAAGTAGATCCCACTGGCTGCCGAAAGAAAATGGTGGCAGGCCGTCATTCACGTGTGTGTACGTGTCTGCTCCCTCAGAAGGTCATGAAGACAAGAGCAGGCATTGCCCGGGGAGAAGGATTGGAAAAGAAGTAAAGCTGAAGGACTAGATGCTGGTGCTTCCCCACCCGCAGAGGAGACAAGACCTTGTGCTGGTGTTAAGCACAATTGCTTTAAGCAGAAACCCTTGCCACAACAATGAAGGGGACGGCAGCATCTGTCAGGGACGCAAGAAGCTCTGCTTTGCTTACCTGCGTAATGATAATCAGCCATGGGGTGGCCTTGAGGTGTTGCAGGCCCCTCTGAGAGCAGCATCTCCAGAGCCTCCTGCAAGATCAAGAGGGAAGAGGCTTTAGCCGCCCCACCACATTAAAAATGAGCCAAAAAATCACAGGTGCTGCCTTGCAGCTACTTTGCCTCTCCAGACATTCAAGCGACTGTATCCCATGTGGGTGAAACACTGTCATTTGCTCCAAGTCCCTGGTTTTTGCTGCCCAACCCTTTGATCCTGGTCCCCGAGAGTGGCCTTTTGCTCACCAACCTAAGGATTTTGCTGCTCCTGCAGCCAGAATGGCCTCAGCTGACTGAGGCTTCTGGGAATTTCCCCTCCAAATGTCTTAGAGAACCCAGCTCTCCAGGCCATTTACAAGGCAGCAGGACCTTCCGCCGCCGCCGCCGCCTCCAGGAGGGAGATTCTCCCTGCTGGAGCCCTTTGGGCTCAGCCCTGACGCAGCTGGAGGAGACACAGCAGGCAGCAAGTGCTCTGCTCCCTGTTAAGACCCTTCTTCAAAGAGCAGCCAGGAAAGGCTGTCCCAGTGCCCGGGCCCTCTGCATTCCCTGTGCCCTCTTCTCTGCGCCCAAACAGCCGCTTCTTACCGGAACGCTGCCGCGTGCCCGGTGCAGGCAGTGCAGGGCGCGCTCCAGGTTAGCTGCTGCCCCGGGAATGCCACGGGAGCTGGCCATGTCCAACAGTTCTCTTACTGCAAGCACAACAAAAAACCCACCGAAAGTCAGCCTTGAGGCCAGCAAGGGCAAAGACTGCCATGCAAGGCAGAAGGAAAGGCCGGGAGCTAAAGACAGCAGCTTGGAGAGTATGAAAAGGAGAGCAAAGCCAGGGCCAGCTGAACCAAGGGCCCACGCAGTGCTGGCTCTCCCTCCAAAGCAGCTTCTGTAAGAAGAAGTGGGGGCCAATCTCCGCTCTTCCAGTGGCAGACGGCCCTGACCAATTTGGAGAGCAAGGTGCTTGCTCTTGCTCCTTGCCTCTAACACTTCTACATGGGAAGATGGGCGAGACAAGGAGAGAAGCAGAGCCTGCAAAAGGCTGCCTTTTTACGCAAAAGGAGCCTTTTAAAGACCCAAGTAGCTCAGGGGTGGAAGAAAAGCTTGAAGCAAAGCTACCTCTGTCAGGTTTTTCCATGTCAGAGTCATCCTCCCCCCAGGGCTTCCAGACCAGGGTTGCAGGCTCTTCATCCTCACTTGGTGCTCTGCTCTGCAGCTCTGGCAGCTCAGCCTGAAAGTCGCTGCCAACATTGATGTGTCTAAAGGAAGAAGGAGGTGGAGGTGAGAAAGGCAAGTGGTCAAGAGAGCCTTCCTGTGCACCCACAGGCTTGAACCAATGCCACCCTGACTCTGAAAGAGCAGTTCTCCTCCTCGCCATTCCTCCAGTTTGCTGTCCTTTAACCCTATGCCAAAACTCACGGCTGAATCTGGGCTCTTGCTTTCCTTTTCATTGTGCCTCTCCTTTCCACCTGAAAGAGATCAAAGCAATGCTCCAGTTAAAAATCCTTCCTTCTCATCCTCATCATTGCAAAGCCCGAGCTCCTGTGTCCCAGCTCCTTTCTCTTTGCTGTCATTGCCGCCTTTTTGACATGGAATGTCCTAGGCAGGACCCTCTAGCAGTCAGCAGCTTCCTCAGGAGGGCAAGCACAAGGCCATGCACTACTCTCTTCACTCCCGGGGCCACTGAGAAGAGCACAGAGAATGGCAGGGGAGATGTGCCAGTGCAGGCTTAGGTTGGATAGAAGGAAAAGGTTCTTCAGCCAGAGGCTGCTTGGGCACTGCAACAGCCTCCCCAGGGAAGGGGGCACAGCACCAAGCCTGACTGAGCTCCAAAAGTGTTTGGACACTGCTCTTGGGCACAGGCTGTGATTGTTGAGGCTGCCCTGGGCAGGCCCTGGACTTGGCCTCAGTGATCTTTGAGAATCCCTTCCAAGCCAGGAAATTCTGTGCTACTGTGATTGTGCTCTTGAGGAGATGGCATTTGACGGCCGCCCCTGAGCATGAGGTAGAACCAGCCCTACGTGCACTGGAAAAAGAATCTATAAAGATATTAAAATAGCATGGATCTATAAGCCATGGAACTACGTCAGTATATAAGAATTGCTGATCCCAGATGGTTTTTGAAGTTGAAAGCCTGTGTTTGAGGAGAAGCCCAGTCAAATGCTTCTATGCCCTGAACGACAGGGATGCCAGAGGAGAAGTGCCATCATTCTGGTGTTTGAAGCTTTGGAGCGGGTGTGAGCAGAGTCAGGGCATAAGGGGATTTGTTGACACTGAAGCCCTGAAGTGCTCAGCCACAAACAATTTGTTTTGGGGTCAGCACAAGATAGTTTGAGGACTGAAATGGGTGCCAAGAACTTTTAATCAGGTCATCCGTGGACGAGGATCTGCAACTGCACTGGGACACCTCTCTAGGTCCTCTATGGAAAGGTCTGTGTTTCCCCTGGAGGCAACATGATTCCTTCAGAAGCTGCAGCCTGCTTTCACGTGGAAGCTCGTCTGGGGAAAGTGAGCACGCAGCCTGTGTGTCGTGCTTGGTGGGAGAGGCAGCTGGAGCCTCCTGCCCCTGTGCTAGTGCTTTGAGGGCAAACGGGGATTTTCTTACCTTGGACGGTTCCCAAGTGCTCTGGGGATGCCCGGAGGCAGACGAGGAGACCAGGACGTCGGTGCAGAGGCCGGGTCTGGCGCTGAGTGCAGAAGGCGGCTGGTCAGGGACAGCCCAGGAGCTGATCCTGCAGCTGCTGCTCCAGCGCTGCTCCACCAGCGTTCCAGCAAGGGCCGCAGGAGCAGGAGACAACGACAGTTGCTATGGGCACAGCCCAACATTCCATCTAGAACCCCAGGGGAGCCATGGGACAGAAAGAGGCATGGGCCGCCTCTGGCCCTTGTACTTCTTCTGCTGCAAGTTTGCTCTGAGAAGCTTCCCATGGGGCCTTTTCTCCTCAGTCGTCTGATGAGACGGGCAAAAGCAGTGCAGGGACAGCCCTGGGTCTTCCCGGTGCTTCTCTGCAAGGTGCCTCCAGCTGAACGTGCACAGGAGCCTGCCTCTGTGCAAGGGCCCAGACCTCATCTCCTGCCCTGGAGAACCAGAAGGGCTCCTCCCACTGGCTCTCCTCCAGCTCTGAGAGGAGCTGGAATTTGCAAGTTGTCCAGCGCAGAGCCAACTCCAGAGCTTCCTCTCAAAGTGGAGCCATTCATCCTGCCCCCTTTCTCAATTCTCCTTTTGCGGCCCAATAATGTCACTGCATGTTTTCCCTCCTTTGGGCCTCTGAGCTGGTCTCTCACCTCATCACTCCTCCCTTGAAACTTGGAGAAACAGGATGTTTTTCAGGGCAACTGATGGGGACACACACACACACAGGGACAGCACACGGGCATTTCTCTAGCAAACATTCATGCAGAATTTCTATAGCCCTCTTCCAGCTCCCTTGGAGAAGCTCGGTGTTTGTCCCCAAAAGACTCTGCCATTCCTCTAAGAAAGCAACACTAACAGAATTCCCTTTCCACACTGCTGGCCTTCACATTGGTTTTAATGCCTAGATCCCAGATATGACAAAACCCAGGCAGCTTTGCTGCTTTCCTGCCTGTCGTTAAGGAAAAGCAAATCTTGCTTCAGTCCCAATCTTGCTTCCTTCCCAGCCTGCACGTTAGCCACTGGCCAGCAAACTGAGGGGGCAGCTGGAACAAGTCCCACTGCAAGGCAGATACTTTGTAGCATCCAAAGCCCACCTGCACCGCCTCCATCAGACAAGGGCAAGCTTCCCTCGGCTTCCCAGAAGCAGCCTGGCAATTGCCCCCTCCCTCGCCCCCTCTCCACCCTCCACAGCCCCTGCCACCAAAGCCTTGCTAGGCAGGGCCATTTGCTGGCCTCGAAGAAAGAGTGCCTTTGATTCTTCTTTGGCGCAAGTGCCCGAGCTGTGAGAAGTCAGAGGATAATGATCACACCCGCTCTGCTTTAGCTAAGGAGATTGCTGGAGGCCCAGAGCGGGACACTGGTCCTTTCGAGAGAAACTGAAACTGAACTAGCCATGCCTTTGTGGCGCATGCGATAGGAATTGGATAGAATCGGAGGGCTTAGAAACGTCCTCCAAGGTGGTCAGCTCCATCAGTCCCCCAAAATGAAACAAAGTTATGTTGCTGGGCTCCAAAAAGGACTAAAGCCGCTGCTTTTATGCCAGAAAATATGGTGAGACCAGACCACTCATCTAGATCCAATTCCGTGAATTAAACAAAGCCTCCCTTTCCACTCCCAGCTGAGATGTTGAGGAATCAAAGGCTGAAGCCCCAGCCTTATTTCACTGGCAGTAAAGGAGACACACCTCAGTAAGTCCTGCCAGCTGAGCAAGGGGCTGGGCCCGGGGGAGGTGGCGCCTGCCCAGATTCTTCTCTCAGGGCAAGTGCCGTCTTTGCAACACCAGGCAAATGGAACAAACATTGCCGGAGTGTTTTCATACAGACAAAAAGACAAAATGGAACAAACTTTGGTTTAATGATAAAGACCCATTGGCTCTCAACAAAGGCAAAAATGACAAAAGGCAGAGCATAGACAACACCCAACCTTTGAAATTTATTGATAAATCTAATAAAACTATTGAATCTTGAATAATACTAATGGATCTTAACGACTAAATTGAGGAGATTCCTATCATGTCAACTAACTAAGTAGAAGATTAAACTACCCTAAAAGCTTAAAAAACAGTCCTATTCCTATCTAGTCCTATTGATACCTAACTCTTGCTAGCCCTGGACAACCTGCAGGGTTGTCTAATTTGGTCTTTTCTTCTTGGCGAGAGGCTCTGCTTCCTTCCGAGGCCGATGTCTTCTCCTGTGTTTGTTCCTTTCCTTCACGGTTTCAAACACCCTGCAAGATAGGAAACAAACCATCCATTGCTCACTTTAGTACACACCATGAAACCAAGTGCCGAGATCTCCGTTTGAGTAGGAATTTCTGTCTTTTCGGGCAGTGGCACATTTGTGAATTGATCAGCACCATGAGTCTGATGGTTCTACTTTCAATGCCTTGAAATGTCTTCCTCCTTTTGCTGCATCCTCTTTTGAATTTGATCAGCAGCATCAAACCAAGCTTTGATGGATCTATTCCTACTTGTATGAACTGTGTCTTGTTGGGGCACGGCAAGGTTTCATTGTGAAGGCTGGGTTTTACCTAAGCTCTTTGGGTTTGAGGTGGGTGTTAAGCTTGACCACGGCTGCCGGGGGCGATGCTGCAAGTGCCCCCAGCTTCCCCTGCGGTGCCTTTGAAAAGGGTCAGCCCGTTTTAGTCCAAAGGCGCAGCTTTGAGCAGAAAGAGGAGGAACTGCGCACCGTTTGCACTGCCCGCAGGGAAAGGGGCCTCCCGCCGAGCGGGGCGGCTGGCGCGCTGGCAGCAGGGACACTCGGCGCTGCGAGCCCTCTTGCGGCTTCTCTTCCCTGTCTCCCGTTCTCCTTTCTGGGAGGGCTTTTCCTCCTCTTTGCTTTGCCACACTCTGGAAATCAAAGAGTCCTTATCAATGCTTCCTTCCTCTCACAAAGCTGGAAATGTGGGATCTCAGCACATCCATTCCTGTCCTTCAGAGATGCCAGGAGAACCCTTGGGGTCTCGAAAATCTGGAATGTTGCCAAGAGTGTCTGGTGGCTTGATTTTGATCCAGCCCAGGAAATAAAAGAGTTTGTGGCAAGAGAAATCACTTTTGAGTAAAAGGTGTAAAATAGACACATTTAGAAGTGCAATTAGATTTTTAAGGGTTTTTTAGGTACAGGGGGGGTTATGGAGACCAAGTGGAGGGATCTGGGCGTGTCTTGTCCTTCTTCTTCCTTCTCTTCTTGTCCTCCATCTCCTGTGGTGATGTTGGCATTGGGGATTGGTTTATGGTGAAGGTGCACTTGCAACTGGGTGAAAAGCATTGGGAAAAAAGGTAAATATTGTGTACGTAGATATTAGTATAAAAAGACATGACCGCCCCGTGGGTGGTCAGAGAGTGCCTGTGACTGCTTGCAGATCAGACCTCTGTTGGGCAGACAGAAAATTTTGTAGATAAGAAATAATAAACAACCTGAAGACCGAAAAGCTGAAGAGTCCAGACTCGTCCTTTAAAACGCGTGCCACCCAAGAACCACACTACCGTGTCGGGGCAGAGACAGACAGCCGAACCCGACATTTGGCGTCCCTGGGTGGGCACCCAGTGGGCAGCCGGTGGGCACCCGGCGGACGACCCAGTGAGCTACTCGGCAGCAACCGGCGATCCAGCAGCATCCGGCAGCACTCGCTGAGCCACGGTGAGCTCTGTTGTGCACCTCTTGCACAGGGGCAGCCTTGAAGCACCGAGTGGGCAGCTCCCGAACTGGACTCATTCCCAGGAGAGCACTGATAACTCCTTGGGAAAACAGCCAGAAAGCAGCCAGCAGAATCTGCAGAAGCGGCGGCCGCAGAGAACACCGCACTCCACCTCCACCGAAGAAAGTTCGTAGCAGGACAGCCCGGATCGGAATCGGAAAAGGCGCCTCCGAATCCATCTCCTGTGACCTGCAGGCCAGAGACCAGGAGCCTTCGGACTGCTCTGACGACAGGAATTCGGTGAGAAGGTCAAGAATTAAGAACATGGGGGGTACACTTTCCCAGGAACAAATAGAAATTCTGTCCGACCTACAGGGCGTGGCAGACACACACACAAGGGGGATCCCAAAGAAAAAGCTTAGAGAATTACTGCTGTGGGTGCGGTGTAATTACCCGTACTCAGAAACACGGTTGTTATTTGAGGTAGGCTTTTGGCAAGAAGTTAACAGACACCTATATTTTCTAGCCACTAATGATGATAAGACAGCCTTGAAATTGCTGTCTTCAGCAAGAATTATGTTAGAGGCGACCTCGACTCAGTTGAGAGGGTCAGCCAGGCAACAAGTTGTTGCGGGTCCCAAAAGGGCGGAGGGACCAGAGCAAGGCTCCAAGCAGAGATTGGCTCTGATCTCAATTAGCCCGGGGGGAAAGGTGCCCGAGAAAAGGGGACCGGGAGAAATGTCATTGCCTTCAGTCCCACCATCCCGAAAACCCAAGGGAACCCGAAAGCGCCCCGAAACTCCAGAGAGTGTGGGGGCTTCACCCTCTGACTCAGACACAGATGATGCATTCCACTCCCTGATGAAATAAAGTTTTCTCCTAGCGATATCGAGGAATCAGAGGGAGAGGAGGTGGAAAAAGTGGCGGAGTCGGAGGGGGGTTCAAAGGGAACAAGCGGGGAGGGGGGATGCGCTCTCTCGCGGCATGCGCGGCGGCGCGGAAGCGGCGGCGGCGGCGGGGGGGGCGTGGAGGCGATGGGAGACACGGGTTCTGGTGCGGCTTTTACGAGCACAACGCCGAAAGCAGCGGCGGCTCCATTTAGCGCGGTGTCAAAAATGCGCGGGTCGAGCAAGACTCAAAGGACGGCCGGGGAGGACTTTCAAACCAGCGCGGCGGCGTCAGACACGGGCAGCAAGGGCGGAGCAGCTGCAGAGCTCCAGCGAGCTGCCACGGAGGACGCAGGAGACGCGCGGTGGTGACGTCAGACCGGAAATCTGGACCAGGAGATCGGCTCGAATTGCAGCGCGAAGGGGGGCACCCGCGGGGGGGGGGCTGCGCGCTTCGGCGGGGGGTGTGGATACAGCGTCAGAGGAGGAGGAGAAAGGGGCAGGAACAGAAAATAGGGAGGAGACTTCGGAGGTGGAGCGGGACGGAGACAGTGACGTCAGTACAGGGGAGGCAGGGGGCGTCCCCGAAGGCACGCATGCGCGGGAAGTGCCGGCGGAGCGAGGTCGGGGGCGGGTCCGATCCTCTGTGACGTCTGGGGCGAAAAGGAGGGGCCACGTTCGGGGTTCGACATCCCGGGGCTCCACCCCCTCTCCGAGCCCGATGCCTTTAGTTTCAAATCTATGGTTCAAACCCCTTCCACTCAAAAGCATTCAAGTATTCAGCCCTCAATGTCAGCTCAGTTAACAGCCATGCAAACTCGGTCTCAAACACGGCTGCGAGCGTTGCAGTCTGCCGAGCAGGAAGTGACGGAGTTCGTGTCGTCATCAAGGTTGTCCAGGCAGGCGACAGCGCCACCTCGTGGAGGACGACCACATTGCAGGACACGTCGGAACTGCTCGACAGCGCCACCACATCACTGCTGGCCAAACTGCGACAATGCAGCAATTTTTTCCAACAAATTTATAAAAAGAAAGCTACATTAAAGAAAACAAAAACAAAAACAACACAGCAAAAGGATAATATTCCATCAACTTCAGGATCATATGAAGTTGAAGACAGCTCGATGAAGCACAGCCTCAAGAAGAAGAAATGATACACATTACAGCAAGAGAGGGAATTCCAGCATGGATGCTTTCAGCAGCGGAAGCAGCAAAGAATCTCCTGCAGTCTTTTGATGCAGCAAAAAGAACACGTTCAAGAGAGCCTCAAGTTTCATTTCCAGATTTAGGAGCAAGACCAAAGACCTCAAGTCGAAGAGCATGGAACGAAGGATCACCAAGAGCCTCCACGATTCCATTGTGCAGGCAATGGCCAATGGAGTTTCAAGAGGAGGAAGAAGAACAGCCAATAGAACCAATAGACTGGAAGGAAATTAGGAATGAATTATCAAAAGAAAAGGGTTTGATCAGAGGATCCGGAGACATAATAATGCCAGTGACGTATGATGCACAAGGCCAAAATCCAAGGTGGGAAAGGTTGGGTCACGAGGTGATCAAGGACTTATCAAAGGCCATTCAGAACAATGGTCTGAATTCGCAGTACTTCAACAGCTCCTGAAGGGGACATTCAATACGTATGATTTTCACGCCATTCGACATTCGATGTCTTGTGTCGATGATTCTCACTGACACACAAAGTCTTATCTGGGACAGAAGATGGAGAAGATATCTCACAGAGTTGAGAGCCAGCTATCAAGGTGGGCCAAACGCAAACCTCACAGAAGCACAGCTAGCAGGAGATCCTCCAGATGACAATCCAGTGGAGCAAGCAGCACGGCTTCCACGAGGGTGTTGAATGACATCAAAGAAGCAGCACGCAAAGCAATCTTGCAGATTGCTCCGGCGGGAGTTCCGGACATCCCATTCTCATGCGTCAGGCAAGGTCCCACAGAAACATTCTCATCTTTCATAGATCGACTCACGCAAGCTGTGGATCGACAGGTGACGATTGATGAGGCGAAGCAACCTCTCATGGAAAGTCTAGCTTTCGGCAATGCCAACCCGGATTGTCAACGGGTCATCAGCGCAATGCCAGGACGGCCATCCTTGGCAGAGATGGTGGAGGCATGCAGCAGAGTGGGAACACCTCAGCACGTTGCGTCGATCGTGAGGGATGAACTGAGAGGAGAATGGGGAGAACAGATAAGAAGAAACCCGGAGAGGCAGTCAAAGATCAGAACAAGGTTGAAAAGATGCTGGAAAAGGTACTCCAACAGCAGAGTGAAAACATAAATAAAGTTCTTGCAACTATCCAGAAGAGAGCACTCCATCAAGAGGACAATGCTACAAATGTGGGGGCGTTTGGACACTTGAAAAGGAATTGTCCACATGCACACACACAAGTGCAGACACAAAAGCTGCAAAGCCACTTTGTGCGCGGTGTGGAAGAGGAAGACACTCTGTGAAAGAATGTTTTTCCCAGACAGACGTGGAAGGGAATCCTCTACCGCTTCGGGAAACGGGAGATGGAGCGCGCCCACAAACCGTCAGCGCGCGTCGACACAAGTGATGGCGGTGACACAGCAACAACAGGACAGTCATCGGGGTTCGTCAAGCAGACGCCCTCAGCAAACTCCTCAGCCGATTCTCAAGCGACCCAGAATCTTCCACCAGGGGCACAGGGCACACTGGCAACTTCCAAATTAATTTGCTTTCTGGATGAAGGTCATGCGGGGAGTTCCAACAGGGATCGCGGAAGATTCAGACAAAAAAAACAAGATTTCTTAATAATAGGACAGGACAGGGAGCAGAATCCTTGGACTTTATTGTTTATCCATCAGTTGTTTCCGCAGATAAAAATACGGAACTGACAGTTCTGGCAAAAGCACTTCGTCCACCATTGACCGTGGCGGAGAACACTCAGATCGCGAGAGCTTTTGCTCTGCCACCACACGCCATTGAAGTCATGTCAATCTTCAATGAAGAAGGGCTTCTTTGGGGAACATGTCGAAATACATACCACATGGGTAAAACATATAGGTCGAGATCGACCCACGCTCACATGCCAATTACTTGTGGAGACAGAACAATAGAGGTCAGAGCATGCTCGACACAGGAGCAGATGTCACAGTAATATCCTACATCTTTTGGCTCGCAACTGGAGCTTGATTGCGCCCTTGGATCGCTCTCAGGCTAGGGGAGTTTCTCTGTGTCTGCAGAGTGAGAATGCCATCGTTGTCACGGGACCAGGAAACAAGACGGCGATCATTCGTCCTTTCGTTGTGCAGAAGCCAATCACAGTTTGGGACGAGATCTCTTGGCACAATGGGGCACGAAGATCGAGGTGGATTTTAGTAGGGGTCAGGCGGCACTCTCCACATTGAAGTTGACTTGGGAAACAGATGATCCAGTCTGGGTGGATCAGTGGCCCTGGAGAGAAAATGTGAGTGCATTGAAAACCTGGTCCAAGAACAGTTGCAGAAAGGACACATCAAGCCGACAACAGCTTGGAATTCTCCTGTGTTCGTCATCAAGAAGAAGCTGTCAGGCAAATGGAGGCTGTTGCACGATCTCAGGAAGATCAATGAAGTCCTCGAAGACATGGGACCACTTCAGCTGGTCTTCCATCTGTTGATGATTCCCAGAGATTGGCCGCTTGTGGTCATTGACCTAAGGACTGTTTCTTCAGCATTCCACTTCATCCGGATGATGCTCGAGGCTTGCCTTTTCAGTTCCAAGTATCAACAAGGAACGCCTCTGCGGGTACCATGTGGGTGGTCCTTCCTCAGGGTCTCAAGAACTCGCCGACAATCTGCCAATGGTACGTGGCTCGAGCTTTGTCGCCAGCGCGGAAGAAGTTCCCGAAGGTGAGGTGCAAAA
>NW_023416807.1:0-56416 GCF_012460135.2 Molothrus ater | reverse complement strand
ATTTCTAGAGATATTGAAATGATGGCAGTAAATGATTTGTGACCTTACCAACAGCCCCAAGCTGCAGTGAGAAGCGGAGCAGCTTTTAGCTACAGCCAGTAGGAAGCTGAGGAGCTGGAGCTGAGGCAGCAGAGCTGGAGGAGACAGTAAATATGGTAGGGTTTGGGGGTTTAAACCCCTGTGGGGCTGTGGAATAAGGAATGTGGAGCTGGGAGGTGTGCTGCATGGTTGGAGTTGAAATTGCTGTAAGGGCTGTGATCTAAGCTCAAACCACACACAGCTAGAGCTAAAGCAAAGATCCTGCCCTGAGAAGCAGAAGTTGCGTTATGTGGCATGCTGTGAAGATGTTGAGCAGGAAGTGGAACAGAAGAGCTGGCAGTGTAATAAAGCTTGTGGGACTGGAGCTGAAATCACTGGGGCCAGGGTAGGGACTGCAGTGCTGCAGCATCAATCACTGCTCAAAGGGATACTCACTGTAGATCTGAGGAATAAACCATAGAATGGGACACAAAATGAAAAAGCTGGAAATAGAATAATAACTGCCAAAATGGGGGGTGGCAATGGTGATACTGAACGTGGAGGTGAAACCCCAAAACTGCAGCCAAAGCCAAAACCCTGTTTCAACCTAGAGAGCAGCTTTGCCTGGCAGAGCTGGAAAAGAGCACAGCTGGGATGGAAGAAGAGAGCTGGCAGTGAAATAAAGGTTGTGTGTCAACAGCTGAAATCACTGGGGCTGGGGAAAGGGAAACTGTGGGGTTGGGATTGAGACTGCACATGGGATGGAAAAGGAAGGCTGATATAGAGACTGTATGATTTATGTGCTAAACTCACTGCAGGCCTGTGATACGGATGCTGGGGCTGGGTATTATGACTGAAACATAGAAACAGGATTGTGTAGTGGAAAAGGGGACTGCAACCTTGTGCCTGAAAGCCCCGTCGATGCCATGATATTGCGGAGATTTGTAATGGCATCTCTAGGGATCGAGCTGAAATCACTGTGGGGCTGGGATTGTGGTTGAAAATGGATAAGAAACTAAGGCTGAGAATGGGACTGTGAGCATCGAGGGGAACTTAGGCAGGGGCTGGCACAATGACAAAAGTGTTCTTGTGCTGAAATCACTGTAGGCCTGTGACATGGATGCAGGGGCAGGGGATTGTGACCGAAAGTAGAAGAGGACGTGTGGAGTGGGAAAGGGGGCTACAACCTTGCGCCTGAAAACGTGGTTGGTGGTAGAATATTGTTTGTGCCTGGGATGGAACCTCTAGAGGTGGAACTGAAATCAATGTGGGCTGGGAAGTGGACTGTAAGCTGTGATTTGAATGAAAACAGAAAGGTCCTAGACCTGTGAATGGGGCTGTGGCAATGAGATGAACTTATGCAGGAGCTGGCACAGTGACAAGGGATTGTTGGCGGGAGGTAAAATCACTGCAGGGCTGGAATATTGCTGGTGGGGGGGTTGTGAGAGGCTCATGCGGGGCTGAATTGTTGCCGAGGTGGAGCCAAGATCCAGATGCTGCCCTTAGAAGCTGGAGAAACACAGAGCTGGAGCTGCAAAGAAGTGAGCTGGCAGTAAAATAAAGCTTGTGGGTCAAGAGCTGAAAGAGCTAAAATCACTGGGCCTGGTGCTGTCATCATTGCAGGTGTGGGATGGGGGCTGAATATGGCATAGAAACCATAGGGCTGGTACGGAGACGATAAAATAAAGCTTGTGGGTCAAGAGCTGAAAGAGCTGAAATCACTGGGCTGGTTCTGTCATCATTGCGGGACTGGGAGGGGGGTGAACATGGCATAGAAACCATAGGGCTGGCACGGAGACCTTAGTGTTCTTGCAATAAAAGCACTGTAGGCCTGTGACGTGGCTGCAGGGGCTGGGGATTGTGACTGAAACTAGAACAGAACGTGTGGAGCGGGAAAGGGGCTGCAGCCTTGCGCCTGAAAACCCCGTCGATGGTAGAATATTGTTTGTGCCTGGGATGGAACCTCTAGAGGTGGAACTGAAATCAATGTGGGGCTGGGAAGTGGACTGTAAGGCTGTGATTTGAATGAAAACAGAAAAGGTCCTAGACCTGTGAATGGGGCTGTGGGCAATGAGATGAACTTATGCAGGAGCTGGCACAGTGACAAGGGATTGTTGGGCGGGAGGTAATATCACTGCAGGGCTGGAATATTGCTGGTGGGGGGTTGTGAGAGGCTCGTGTGGGGGCTGAATTGTTGCCGAGCTGGAGCCAAGATCAAGATGCTGCCCTTAGAAGCTGGAGAAACACAGAGCTGGAGCTGCAAGAAGAGAGCTGGCAGTAAAATAAAGCTTGTGGGTCAAGAGCTGAAAGAGCTGAAATCACTGGGCCTGGTGCTGTCATCATTGCAGGTGTGGGATGGGGGCTGAACATGGCATAAGAACCATAGGGCTGGCATGGAGACGGTAAAATAAAGCTTGTGGGTCAAGAGCTGAAAGAGCTGAAATCACTGGGTCTGGTTCTGTCTTCATTGCAGGTGGGGAATCAGGGCTGAACACAGCATAAGAACTATAGGTCTGGCACGGAGACCTTAGTGTTCTTGCGTCAAAATCACTGTAGGCCTGTGACGTGGCTGCAGGGGCTGGGGATTGTGACTGAAACTAGAACAGAACGTGTGGAGCGGGAAAGGGGGCTGCAGCCTTGCGCCTGAAAACCCCGTCGATGGTAGAATATTGTTTGCGCCTGGGATGGAACCTCTAGAGGTGGAACTGAAATCAATGTGGGGCAGGGAAGTGGACTGTAAGGCTGTGATTTGAATGAAACAGAAAAGGTCCTAGACCTGTGAATGGGGCTGTGGGCAATGAGATGAACTTATGCAGGAGCTGGCACAGTGACAAGGGATTGTTGGGCGGGAGGTAATATCACTGCAGGGCTGGAATATTGCTGGTGGTGGGGGGGTTGTGAGAGGCTCGTGTGGGGGCTGAATTGTTGCCGAGCTGGAGCCAAGATCAAGATGCTGCCCTTAGAAGCTGGAGAAACACAGAGCTGGAGCTGCAAGAAGAGAGCTGGCAGTAAAATAAAGCTTGTGGGTCAAGAGCTGAAAGAGCTGAAATCACTGGCCTGGTGCTGTCATCATTGCAGGTGTGGGATGGGGGCTGAACATGGCATAAGAACCATAGGGCTGGCATGGAGACGGTAAAATAAAGCTTGTGGGTCAAGAGCTGAAAGAGCTGAAATCACTGGGTCTGGTTCTGTCTTCATTGCAGGTGGGGAATCAGGGCTGAACACAGCATAAGAACTATAGGTCTGGCACGGAGACCTTAGTGTTCTTGCGTCAAAATCACTGTAGGCCTGTGACGTGGCTGCAGGGGCTGGGGATTGTGACTGAAACTAGAACAGAACGTGTGGAGCGGGAAAGGGGGGCTGCAGCCTTGCGCCTGAAAACCCCGTCGATGGTAGAATATTGTTTGTGCCTGGGATGGAACCTCTAGAGGTGGAACTGAAATCAATGTGGGGCTGGGAAGTGGACTGTAAGGCTGTGATTTGAATGAAAACAGAAAAGGTCCTAGACCTGTGAATGGGGCTGTGGGCAATGAGATGAACTTATGCAGGAGCTGGCACAGTGACAAGGGATTGTTGGGCGGGAGGTAAAATCACTGCAGGGCTGGAATATTGCTGGTGGGCGGGTTGTGAGAGGCTCGTGCGGGAGCTGAATTGTTGCCGAGGTGGAGCCAAGATCAAGATGCTGCCCTTAGAAGCTGGAGAAACACAGAGCTGGAGCTGCAAGAAGTGAGCTGGCAGTAAAATAAAGCTTGTGGGTCAAGAGCTGAAAGAGCAAAATCACTGTAGGCCTGGTGCTGTCATCATTGCGGATCTGGGAGGGGGCTGAACATGGCATAGAAACCATAGGGCTGGCATAGAGACGGTAAAATAAAGCTTGTGGGTCAAGAGCTGAAAGAGCTGAAATCACTGGGCTGGTTCTGTCATCATTGCGGGTCTGGGAGGGGGGTGAACATGGCATAGAACCATAGGGCTGGCACGGAGACCTTAGTGTTCTTGAGTCGAAATCACTGTAGGCCTGTGATATGGCTTCAGGGGCTGGGGATTGTGACTGAAACTAGAACAGAACGTGTGGAGCGGGAAAGGGGGCTGCAGCCTTGCGCCTGAAAACCCCGTCGATGGTAGAATATTGTTTGTGCCTGGGATGGAACCTCTAGAGGTGGAACTGAAATCAATGTGGGGCTGGGAAGTGGACTGTAAGGCTGTGATTTGAATGAAAACAGAAAAGGTCCTAGACCTGTGAATGGGGCTGTGGGCAATGAGATGAACTTATGCAGGAGCTGGCACAGTGACAAGGGATTGTTGGGCGGGAGGTAAAATCACTGCAGGGCTGGAATATTGCTGGTGGGCGGGTTGTGAGAGGCTCGTGCGGGAGCTGAATTGTTGCCGAGGTGGAGCCAAGATCAAGATGCTGCCCTTAGAAGCTGGAGAAACACAGAGCTGGAGCTGCAAGAAGTGAGCTGGCAGTAAAATAAAGCTTGTGGGTCAAGAGCTGAAAGAGCAAAATCACTGTAGGCCTGGTGCTGTCATCATTGCGGATCTGGGAGGGGGCTGAACATGGCATAGAAACCATAGGGCTGGCATAGAGACGGTAAAATAAAGCTTGTGGGTCAAGAGCTGAAAGAGCTGAAATCACTGGGCTGGTTCTGTCATCATTGCGGGTCTGGGAGGGGGGTGAACATGGCATAGAAACCATAGGGCTGGCACGGAGACCTTAGTGTTCTTGCAATAAAAGCACTGTAGGCCTGTGACGTGGCTGCAGGGGCTGGGGATTGTGACTGAAACTAGAACAGAACGTGTGGAGCGGGAAAGGGGGCTGCAGCCTTGCGCCTGAAAACCCCGTCGATGGTAGAATATTGTTTGCGCCTGGGATGGAACCTCTAGAGGTGGAACTGAAATCAATGTGGGGCTGGGAAGTGGACTGTAAGGCTGTGATTTGAATGAAAACAGAAAAGGTCCTAGACCTGTGAATGGGGCTGTGGGCAATGAGATGAACTTATGCAGGAGCTGGCACAGTGACAAGGGATTGTTGGGCGGGAGGTAATATCACTGCAGGGCTGGAATATTGCTGGTGGGGGGGTTGTGAGAGGCTCGTGTGGGGCTGAATTGTTGCCGAGCTGGAGCCAAGATCAAGATGCTGCCCTTAGAAGCTGGAGAAACACAGAGCTGGAGCTGCAAGAAGAGAGCTGGCAGTAAAATAAAGCTTGTGGGTCAAGAGCTGAAAGAGCTGAAATCACTGGGCCTGGTGCTGTCATCATTGCAGGTGTGGGATGGGGGCTGAACATGGCATAAGAACCATAGGGCTGGCATGGAGACGGTAAAATAAAGCTTGTGGGTCAAGAGCTGAAAGAGCTGAAATCACTGGGTCTGGTTCTGTCTTCATTGCAGGTGGGGAATCAGGGCTGAACACAGCATAAGAACTATAGGTCTGGCACGGAGACCTTAGTGTTCTTGCGTCAAAATCACTGTAGGGCTGTGACGTGGCTGCAGGGGCTGGGGATTGTGACTGAAACTAGAACAGAACGTGTGGAGTGGGAAAGGGGGCTGCAGCCTTGCGCCTGAAAACCCCGTCGATGGTAGAATATTGTTTGTGCCTGGGATGGAACCTCTAGAGGTGGAACTGAAATCAATGTGGGGCTGGGAAGTGGACTGTAAGGCTGTGATTTGAATGAAAACAGAAAAGGTCCTAGACCTGTGAATGGGGCTGTGGGCAATGAGATGAACTTATGCAGGAGCTGGCACAGTGACAAGGGATTGTTGGGCGGGAGGTAAAATCACTGCAGGGCTGGAATATTGCTGGTGGGGCGGGTTGTGAGAGGCTCATGCGGGAGCTGAATTGTTGCCGAGGTGGAGCCAAGATCAAGATGCTGCCCTTAGAAGCTGGAGAAACACAGAGCTGGAGCTGCAAGAAGTGAGCTGGCAGTAAAATAAAGCTTGTGGGTCAAGAGCTGAAAGAGCAAAATCACTGTAGGCCTGGTGCTGTCATCATTGCGGTCTGGGAGGGGGCTGAACATGGCATAGAAACCATAGGGCTGGCATAGAGACGGTAAAATAAAGCTTGTGGGTCAAGAGCTGAAAGAGCTGAAATCACTGGGCTGGTTCTGTCATCATTGCGGGTCTGGGAGGGGGGTGAACATGGCATAGAAACATAGGGCTGGCACGGAGACCTTAGTGTTCTTGAGTCGAAATCACTGTAGGCCTGTGACGTGGCTGCAGGGGCAGGGGATTGTGACTGAAACTAGAACAGAACGTGTGGAGCGGGAAAGGGGGCTGCAGCCTTGCGCCTGAAAACCCCGTCGATGGTAGAATATTGTTTGCGCCTGGGATGGAACCTCTAGAGGTGGAACTGAAATCAATGTGGGGCAGGGAAGTGGACTGTAAGGCTGTGATTTGAATGAAAACAGAAAAGGTCCTAGACCTGTGAATGGGGCTGTGGGCAATGAGATGAACTTATGCAGGAGCTGGCACAGTGACAAGGGATTGTTGGGCGGGAGGTAAAATCACTGCAGGGCTGGAATATTGCTGGTGGGGGGGTTGTGAGAGGCTTGTGTGGGGGCTGAATTGTTGCCGAGCTGGAGCCAAGATCAAGATGCTGCCCTTAGAAGCTGGAGAAACACAGAGCTGGAGCTGCAAGAAGAGAGCTGGCAGTAAAATAAAGCTTGTGGGTCAAGAGCTGAAAGAGCTGAAATCACTGGGCCTGGTGCTGTCATCATTGCAGGTGTGGGATGGGGGCTGAACATGGCATAAGAACCATAGGGCTGGCACGGAGATGGTAAAATAAAGCTTGTGGGTCAAGAGCTGAAAGAGCTGAAATCACTGGGTCTGGTGCTGTCTTCATTGCAGGTGGGGAATCAGGGCTGAACACAGCATAAGAACTATAGGTCTGGCACGGAGACCTTAGTGTTCTTGCGTCAAAATCCCTGTAGGCCTGTGACGTGGCTGCAGGGGCTGGGGATTGTGACTGAAACTAGAACAGAACGTGTGGAGCGGGAAAGGGGGCTGCAGCCTTGCGCCTGAAAACCCCGTCGATGGTAGAATATTGTTTGTGCCTGGGATGGAACCTCTAGAGGTGGAACTGAAATCAATGTGGGGCTGGGAAGTGGACTGTAAGGCTGTGATTTGAATGAAAACAGAAAAGGTCCTAGACCTGTGAATGGGGCTGTGGGCAATGAGATGAACTTATGCAGGAGCTGGCACAGTGACAAGGGATTGTTGGGCGGGAGGTAAAATCACTGCAGGGCTGGAATATTGCTGGTGGGGGGGGTTGTGAGAGGCTTGTGTGGGGGCTGAATTGTTGCCGAGGTGGAGCCAAGATCAAGATGCTGCCCTTAGAAGCTGGAGAAACACAGAGCTGGAGCTGCAAGAAGAGAGCTGGCAGTAAAATAAAGCTTGTGGGTCAAGAGCTGAAAGAGCTGAAATCACTGGGTCTGGTGCTGTCTTCATTGCAGGTGGGGGATCAGGGCTGAACACAGCATAAGAACTATAGGTCTGGCACGGAGATGGTAAAATAAAGCTTGTGGGTCAAGAGCTGAAAGAGCTGAAATCACTGGGTCTGGTGCTGTCATCATTGCAGGTGTGGGATGGGGGCTGAACACGGCATAAGAACCATAGGGCTGGCACGGAGATGGTAAAATAAAGCTTGTGGGTCAAGAGCTGAAAGAGCTGAAATCACTGGGTCTGGTGCTGTCTTCATTGCAGGTGGGGAATCAGGGCTGAACACAGCATAAGAACTATAGGTCTGGCACGGAGACCTTAGTGTTCTTGCGTCAAAATCCCTGTAGGCCTGTGACGTGGCTGCAGGGGCTGGGGATTGTGACTGAAACTAGAACAGAACGTGTGGAGCGGGAAAGGGGGCTGCAGCCTTGCGCCTGAAAACCCCGTCGATGGTAGAATATTGTTTGTGCCTGGGATGGAACCTCTCGAGGTGGAACTGAAATCAATGTGGGGCTGGGAAGTGGACTGTAAGGCTGTGATTTGAATGAAAACAGAAAAGGTCCTAGACCTGTGAATGGGGCTGTGGGCAATGAGATGAACTTATGCAGGAACTGGCACAGTGACAAGGGATTGTTGGGCGGGAGGTAAAATCACTGCAGGGCTGGAATATTGCTGGTGGGGGGGGTTGTGAGAGGCTTGTGTGGGGGCTGAATTGTTGCCGAGCTGGAGCCAAGATCAAGATGCTGCCCTTAGAAGCTGGAGAAACACAGAGCTGGAGCTGCAAGAAGAGATCTGGCAGTAAAATAAAGCTTGTGGGTCAAGAGCTGAAAGAGCTGAAATCACTGTAGGCCTGGTGCTGTCATCATTGCAGGTGTGGGATGGGGGCTGAACATGGCATAAGAACCATAGGGCTGGCACGGAGATGGTAAAATAAAGCTTGTGGGTCAAGAGCTGAAAGAGCTGAAATCACTGGGTCTGTTGCTGTCTTCATTGCAGGTGGGGAATCAGGGCTGAACACAGCATAAGAACTATAGGTCTGGCACGGAGACCTTAGTGTTCTTGCGTCAAAATCCCTGTAGGCCTGTGACGTGGCTGCAGGGGCTGGGGATTGTGACTGAAACTAGAACAGAACGTGTGGAGCGGGAAAGGGGGCTGCAGCCTTGCGCCTGAAAACCCCGTCGATGGTAGAATATTGTTTGTGCCTGGGATGGAACCTCTCGAGGTGGAACTGAAATCAATATGGGGCTGGGAAGTGGACTGTAAGGCTGTGATATGAATGAAAACAGAAAAGGTCCTAGACCTGTGAATGGGGCTGTGGGCAATGAGATGAACTTATGCAGGAGCTGGCACAGTGACAAGGGATTGTTGGGCGGGAGGTAAAATCACTGCAGGGCTGGAATATTGCTGGTGGGGGGGTTGTGAGAGGCTTGTGTGGGGGCTGAATTGTTGCCGAGCTGGAGCCAAGATCAAGATGCTGCCCTTAGAAGCTGGAGAAACACAGAGCTGGAGCTGCAAGAAGAGAGCTGGCAGTAAAATAAAGCTTGTGGGTCAAGAGCTGAAAGAGCTGAAATCACTGGGTCTGGTGCTGTCATCATTGCAGGTGTGGGATGGGGGCTGAACACGGCATAAGAACCATAGGGCTGGCACGGAGATGGTAAAATAAAGCTTGTGGGTCAAGAGCTGAAAGAGCTGAAATCACTGGGTCTGGTGCTGTCTTCATTGCAGGTGGGGAATCAGGGCTGAACACAGCATAAGAACTATAGGTCTGGCACGGAGACCTTAGTGTTCTTGCGTCAAAATCCCTGTAGGCCTGTGACGTGGCTGCAGGGGCTGGGGATTGTGACTGAAACTAGAACAGAACGTGTGGAGCGGGAAAGGGGGCTGCAGCCTTGCGCCTGAAAACCCCGTCGATGGTAGAATATTGTTTGTGCCTGGGATGGAACCTCTCGAGGTGGAACTGAAATCAATGTGGGGCTGGGAAGTGGACTGTAAGGCTGTGATTTGAATGAAAACAGAAAAGGTCCTAGACCTGTGAATGGGGCTGTGGGCAATGAGATGAACTTATGCAGGAACTGGCACAGTGACAAGGGATTGTTGGGCGGGAGGTAAAATCACTGCAGGGCTGGAATATTGCTGGTGGGGGGGGTTGTGAGAGGCTTGTGTGGGGGCTGAATTGTTGCCGAGCTGGAGCCAAGATCAAGATGCTGCCCTTAGAAGCTGGAGAAACACAGAGCTGGAGCTGCAAGAAGAGATCTGGCAGTAAAATAAAGCTTGTGGGTCAAGAGCTGAAAGAGCTGAAATCACTGTAGGCCTGGTGCTGTCATCATTGCAGGTGTGGGATGGGGGCTGAACACGGCATAAGAACCATAGGGCTGGCACGGAGATGGTAAAATAAAGCTTGTGGGTCAAGAGCTGAAAGAGCTGAAATCACTGGGTCTGGTGCTGTCTTCATTGCAGGTGGGGAATCAGGGCTGAACACAGCATAAGAACTATAGGTCTGGCACGGAGACCTTAGTGTTCTTGCGTCAAAATCCCTGTAGGCCTGTGACGTGGCTGCAGGGGCTGGGGATTGTGACTGAAACTAGAACAGAACGTGTGGAGCGGGAAAGGGGGCTGCAGCCTTGCGCCTGAAAACCCCGTCGATGGTAGAATATTGTTTGCGCCTGGGATGGAACCTCTAGAGGTGGAACTGAAATCAATGTGGGGCAGGGAAGTGGACTGTAAGGCTGTGATTTGAATGAAAACAGAAAAGGTCCTAGACCTGTGAATGGGGCTGTGGGCAATGAGATGAACTTATGCAGGAACTGGCACAGTGACAAGGGATTGTTGGGCGGGAGGTAAAATCACTGCAGGGCTGGAATATTGCTGGTGGGGGGGGTTGTGAGAGGCTTGTGTGGGGGCTGAATTGTTGCCGAGCTGGAGCCAAGATCAAGATGCTGCCCTTAGAAGCTGGAGAAACACAGAGCTGGAGCTGCAAGAAGAGAGCTGGCAGTAAAATAAAGCTTGTGGGTCAAGAGCTGAAAGAGCTGAAATCACTGTAGGCCTGGTGCTGTCATCATTGCAGGTGTGGGATGGGGGCTGAACATGGCATAAGAACCATAGGGCTGGCACGGAGATGGTAAAATAAAGCTTGTGGGTCAAGAGCTGAAAGAGCTGAAATCACTGGGTCTGGTGCTGTCTTCATTGCAGGTGGGGAATCAGGGCTGAACACAGCATAAGAACTATAGGTCTGGCACGGAGACCTTAGTGTTCTTGCGTCAAAATCACTGTAGGCCTGTGACGTGGCTGCAGGGGCTGGGGATTGTGACTGAAACTAGAACAGAACGTGTGGAGCGGGAAAGGGGGCTGCAGCCTTGCGCCTGAAAACCCCGTCGATGGTAGAATATTGTTTGCGCCTGGGATGGAACCTCTAGAAGTGGAACTGAAATCAATGTGGGGCAGGGAAGTGGACTGTAAGGCTGTGATTTGAATGAAAACAGAAAAGGTCCTAGACCTGTGAATGGGGCTGTGGGCAATGAGATGAACTTATGCAGGAACTGGCACAGTGACAAGGGATTGTTGGGCGGGAGGTAAAATCACTGCAGGGCTGGAATATTGCTGGTGGGGGGGGTTGTGAGAGGCTTGTGTGGAGGCTGAATTGTTGCCGAGGTGGAGCCAAGATCAAGATGCTGCCCTTAGAAGCTGGAGAAACACAGAGCTGGAGCTGCAAGAAGAGAGCTGGCAGTAAAATAAAGCTTGTGGGTCAAGAGCTGAAAGAGCTGAAATCACTGTAGGCCTGGTGCTGTCATCATTGCAGGTGTGGGATGGGGGCTGAACATGGCATAAGAACCATAGGGCTGGCACGGAGATGGTAAAATAAAGCTTGTGGGTCAAGAGCTGAAAGAGCTGAAATCACTGGGTCTGGTGCTGTCTTCATTGCAGGTGGGGAATCAGGGCTGAACACAGCATAAGAACTATAGGTCTGGCACGGAGACCTTAGTGTTCTTGCGTCAAAATCACTGTAGGCCTGTGACGTGGCTGCAGGGGCTGGGGATTGTGACTGAAACTAGAACAGAACGTGTGGAGCGGGAAAGGGGGCTGCAGCCTTGCGCCTGAAAACCCCGTCGATGGTAGAATATTGTTTGTGCCTGGGATGGAACCTCTAGAGGTGGAACTGAAATCAATGTGGGGCAGGGAAGTGGACTGTAAGGCTGTGATATGAATGAAAACAGAAAAGGTCCTAGACCTGTGAATGGGGCTGTGGGCAATGAGATGAACTTATGCAGGAGCTGGCACAGTGACAAGGGATTGTTGGGCGGGAGGTAAAATCACTGCAGGGCTGGAATATTGCTGGTGGGGGGGTTGTGAGAGGCTCGTGCGGGAGCTGAATTGTTGCCGAGGTGGAGCCAAGATCAAGATGCTGCTCTTAGGAGCTGGAGAAACACAGAGCTGGAGCTGCAAGAAGAGAGCTGGCAGTAAAATAAAGCTTGTGGGTCAAGAGCTGAAAGAGCTGAAATCACTGGGTCTGGTGCTGTCATCATTGCAGGTGGGGAATCAGGGCTGAACACAGCATTAGAACCATAGGGCTGGCACGGAGATGGTAAAATAAAGCTTGTGGGTCAAGAGCTGAAAGAGCTGAAATCACTGGGTCTGGTGCTGTCTTCATTGCAGGTGGGGAATCAGGGCTGAACACAGCATAAGAACTATAGGTCTGGCACGGAGACCTTAGTGTTCTTGCGTCAAAATCCCTGTAGGCCTGTGACGTGGCTGCAGGGGCTGGGGATTGTGACTGAAACTAGAACAGAACGTGTGGAGCGGGAAAGGGGGCTGCAGCCTTGCGCCTGAAAACCCCGTCGATGGTAGAATATTGTTTGCGCCTGGGATGGAACCTCTAGAGGTGGAACTGAAATCAATGTGGGGCAGGGAAGTGGACTGTAAGGCTGTGATTTGAATGAAAACAGAAAAGGTCCTAGACCTGTGAATGGGGCTGTGGGCAATGAGATGAACTTATGCAGGAGCTGGCACAGTGACAAGGGATTGTTGGGCGGGAGGTAAAATCACTGCAGGGCTGGAATATTGCTGGTGGGGGGGGTTGTGAGAGGCTTGTGTGGGGGCTGAATTGTTGCCGAGCTGGAGCCAAGATCAAGATGCTGCCCTTAGAAGCTGGAGAAACACAGAGCTGGAGCTGCAAGAAGAGAGCTGGCAGTAAAATAAAGCTTGTGGGTCAAGAGCTGAAAGAGCTGAAATCACTGTAGGCCTGGTGCTGTCATCATTGCAGGTGTGGGATGGGGGCTGAACATGGCATAAGAACCATAGGGCTGGCACGGAGATGGTAAAATAAAGCTTGTGGGTCAAGAGCTGAAAGAGCTGAAATCACTGGGTCTGGTGCTGTCTTCATTGCAGGTGGGGAATCAGGGCTGAACACAGCATAAGAACTATAGGTCTGGCACGGAGACCTTAGTGTTCTTGCGTCAAAATCCCTGTAGGCCTGTGACGTGGCTGCAGGGGCTGGGGATTGTGACTGAAACTAGAACAGAACGTGTGGAGCGGGAAAGGGGGCTGCAGCCTTGCGCCTGAAAACCCCGTCGATGGTAGAATATTGTTTGCGCCTGGGATGGAACCTCTAGAGGTGGAACTGAAATCAATGTGGGGCAGGGAAGTGGACTGTAAGGCTGTGATTTGAATGAAAACAGAAAAGGTCCTAGACCTGTGAATGGGGCTGTGGGCAATGAGATGAACTTATGCAGGAACTGGCACAGTGACAAGGGATTGTTGGGCGGGAGGTAAAATCACTGCAGGGCTGGAATATTGCTGGTGGGGGGGGTTGTGAGAGGCTTGTGTGGGGGCTGAATTGTTGCCGAGGTGGAGCCAAGATCAAGATGCTGCCCTTAGAAGCTGGAGAAACACAGAGCTGGAGCTGCAAGAAGAGAGCTGGCAGTAAAATAAAGCTTGTGGGTCAAGAGCTGAAAGAGCTGAAATCACTGGGTCTGGTGCTGTCTTCATTGCAGGTGGGGGATCAGGGCTGAACACAGCATAAGAACTATAGGTCTGGCACGGAGATGGTAAAATAAAGCTTGTGGGTCAAGAGCTGAAAGAGCTGAAATCACTGGGTCTGGTGCTGTCATCATTGCAGGTGTGGGATGGGGGCTGAACACGGCATAAGAACCATAGGGCTGGCACGGAGATGGTAAAATAAAGCTTGTGGGTCAAGAGCTGAAAGAGCTGAAATCACTGGGTCTGGTGCTGTCTTCATTGCAGGTGGGGAATCAGGGCTGAACACAGCATAAGAACTATAGGTCTGGCACGGAGACCTTAGTGTTCTTGCGTCAAAATCCCTGTAGGCCTGTGACGTGGCTGCAGGGGCTGGGGATTGTGACTGAAACTAGAACAGAACGTGTGGAGCGGGAAAGGGGGCTGCAGCCTTGCGCCTGAAAACCCCGTCGATGGTAGAATATTGTTTGTGCCTGGGATGGAACCTCTCGAGGTGGAACTGAAATCAATGTGGGGCTGGGAAGTGGACTGTAAGGCTGTGATTTGAATGAAAACAGAAAAGGTCCTAGACCTGTGAATGGGGCTGTGGGCAATGAGATGAACTTATGCAGGAACTGGCACAGTGACAAGGGATTGTTGGGCGGGAGGTAAAATCACTGCAGGGCTGGAATATTGCTGGTGGGGGGGGTTGTGAGAGGCTTGTGTGGGGGCTGAATTGTTGCCGAGCTGGAGCCAAGATCAAGATGCTGCCCTTAGAAGCTGGAGAAACACAGAGCTGGAGCTGCAAGAAGAGATCTGGCAGTAAAATAAAGCTTGTGGGTCAAGAGCTGAAAGAGCTGAAATCACTGTAGGCCTGGTGCTGTCATCATTGCAGGTGTGGGATGGGGGCTGAACACGGCATAAGAACCATAGGGCTGGCACGGAGATGGTAAAATAAAGCTTGTGGGTCAAGAGCTGAAAGAGCTGAAATCACTGGGTCTGGTGCTGTCTTCATTGCAGGTGGGGAATCAGGGCTGAACACAGCATAAGAACTATAGGTCTGGCACGGAGACCTTAGTGTTCTTGCGTCAAAATCCCTGTAGGCCTGTGACGTGGCTGCAGGGGCTGGGGATTGTGACTGAAACTAGAACAGAACGTGTGGAGCGGGAAAGGGGGCTGCAGCCTTGCGCCTGAAAACCCCGTCGATGGTAGAATATTGTTTGCGCCTGGGATGGAACCTCTAGAGGTGGAACTGAAATCAATGTGGGGCAGGGAAGTGGACTGTAAGGCTGTGATTTGAATGAAAACAGAAAAGGTCCTAGACCTGTGAATGGGGCTGTGGGCAATGAGATGAACTTATGCAGGAACTGGCACAGTGACAAGGGATTGTTGGGCGGGAGGTAAAATCACTGCAGGGCTGGAATATTGCTGGTGGGGGGGGTTGTGAGAGGCTTGTGTGGGGGCTGAATTGTTGCCGAGCTGGAGCCAAGATCAAGATGCTGCCCTTAGAAGCTGGAGAAACACAGAGCTGGAGCTGCAAGAAGAGAGCTGGCAGTAAAATAAAGCTTGTGGGTCAAGAGCTGAAAGAGCTGAAATCACTGTAGGCCTGGTGCTGTCATCATTGCAGGTGTGGGATGGGGGCTGAACATGGCATAAGAACCATAGGGCTGGCACGGAGATGGTAAAATAAAGCTTGTGGGTCAAGAGCTGAAAGAGCTGAAATCACTGGGTCTGGTGCTGTCTTCATTGCAGGTGGGGAATCAGGGCTGAACACAGCATAAGAACTATAGGTCTGGCACGGAGACCTTAGTGTTCTTGCGTCAAAATCACTGTAGGCCTGTGACGTGGCTGCAGGGGCTGGGGATTGTGACTGAAACTAGAACAGAACGTGTGGAGCGGGAAAGGGGGCTGCAGCCTTGCGCCTGAAAACCCCGTCGATGGTAGAATATTGTTTGTGCCTGGGATGGAACCTCTAGAGGTGGAACTGAAATCAATGTGGGGCAGGGAAGTGGACTGTAAGGCTGTGATATGAATGAAAACAGAAAAGGTCCTAGACCTGTGAATGGGGCTGTGGGCAATGAGATGAACTTATGCAGGAGCTGGCACAGTGACAAGGGATTGTTGGGCGGGAGGTAAAATCACTGCAGGGCTGGAATATTGCTGGTGGGGGGGTTGTGAGAGGCTCGTGCGGGAGCTGAATTGTTGCCGAGGTGGAGCCAAGATCAAGATGCTGCTCTTAGGAGCTGGAGAAACACAGAGCTGGAGCTGCAAGAAGAGAGCTGGCAGTAAAATAAAGCTTGTGGGTCAAGAGCTGAAAGAGCTGAAATCACTGGGTCTGGTGCTGTCATCATTGCAGGTGGGGAATCAGGGCTGAACACAGCATTAGAACCATAGGGCTGGCACGGAGATGGTAAAATAAAGCTTGTGGGTCAAGAGCTGAAAGAGCTGAAATCACTGGGTCTGGTGCTGTCTTCATTGCAGGTGGGGAATCAGGGCTGAACACAGCATAAGAACTATAGGTCTGGCACGGAGACCTTAGTGTTCTTGCGTCAAAATCCCTGTAGGCCTGTGACGTGGCTGCAGGGGCTGGGGATTGTGACTGAAACTAGAACAGAACGTGTGGAGCGGGAAAGGGGGCTGCAGCCTTGCGCCTGAAAACCCCGTCGATGGTAGAATATTGTTTGCGCCTGGGATGGAACCTCTAGAGGTGGAACTGAAATCAATGTGGGGCAGGGAAGTGGACTGTAAGGCTGTGATTTGAATGAAAACAGAAAAGGTCCTAGACCTGTGAATGGGGCTGTGGGCAATGAGATGAACTTATGCAGGAGCTGGCACAGTGACAAGGGATTGTTGGGCGGGAGGTAAAATCACTGCAGGGCTGGAATATTGCTGGTGGGGGGGGTTGTGAGAGGCTTGTGTGGGGGCTGAATTGTTGCCGAGCTGGAGCCAAGATCAAGATGCTGCCCTTAGAAGCTGGAGAAACACAGAGCTGGAGCTGCAAGAAGAGAGCTGGCAGTAAAATAAAGCTTGTGGGTCAAGAGCTGAAAGAGCTGAAATCACTGTAGGCCTGGTGCTGTCATCATTGCAGGTGTGGGATGGGGGCTGAACATGGCATAAGAACCATAGGGCTGGCACGGAGATGGTAAAATAAAGCTTGTGGGTCAAGAGCTGAAAGAGCTGAAATCACTGGGTCTGGTGCTGTCTTCATTGCAGGTGGGGAATCAGGGCTGAACACAGCATAAGAACTATAGGTCTGGCACGGAGACCTTAGTGTTCTTGCGTCAAAATCCCTGTAGGCCTGTGACGTGGCTGCAGGGGCTGGGGATTGTGACTGAAACTAGAACAGAACGTGTGGAGCGGGAAAGGGGGCTGCAGCCTTGCGCCTGAAAACCCCGTCGATGGTAGAATATTGTTTGCGCCTGGGATGGAACCTCTAGAGGTGGAACTGAAATCAATGTGGGGCAGGGAAGTGGACTGTAAGGCTGTGATTTGAATGAAAACAGAAAAGGTCCTAGACCTGTGAATGGGGCTGTGGGCAATGAGATGAACTTATGCAGGAACTGGCACAGTGACAAGGGATTGTTGGGCGGGAGGTAAAATCACTGCAGGGCTGGAATATTGCTGGTGGGGGGGGTTGTGAGAGGCTTGTGTGGGGGCTGAATTGTTGCCGAGGTGGAGCCAAGATCAAGATGCTGCCCTTAGAAGCTGGAGAAACACAGAGCTGGAGCTGCAAGAAGAGAGCTGGCAGTAAAATAAAGCTTGTGGGTCAAGAGCTGAAAGAGCTGAAATCACTGGGTCTGGTGCTGTCTTCATTGCAGGTGGGGGATCAGGGCTGAACACAGCATAAGAACTATAGGTCTGGCACGGAGATGGTAAAATAAAGCTTGTGGGTCAAGAGCTGAAAGAGCTGAAATCACTGGGTCTGGTGCTGTCATCATTGCAGGTGTGGGATGGGGGCTGAACACGGCATAAGAACCATAGGGCTGGCACGGAGATGGTAAAATAAAGCTTGTGGGTCAAGAGCTGAAAGAGCTGAAATCACTGGGTCTGGTGCTGTCTTCATTGCAGGTGGGGAATCAGGGCTGAACACAGCATAAGAACTATAGGTCTGGCACGGAGACCTTAGTGTTCTTGCGTCAAAATCCCTGTAGGCCTGTGACGTGGCTGCAGGGGCTGGGGATTGTGACTGAAACTAGAACAGAACGTGTGGAGCGGGAAAGGGGGCTGCAGCCTTGCGCCTGAAAACCCCGTCGATGGTAGAATATTGTTTGTGCCTGGGATGGAACCTCTCGAGGTGGAACTGAAATCAATGTGGGGCTGGGAAGTGGACTGTAAGGCTGTGATTTGAATGAAAACAGAAAAGGTCCTAGACCTGTGAATGGGGCTGTGGGCAATGAGATGAACTTATGCAGGAACTGGCACAGTGACAAGGGATTGTTGGGCGGGAGGTAAAATCACTGCAGGGCTGGAATATTGCTGGTGGGGGGGGTTGTGAGAGGCTTGTGTGGGGGCTGAATTGTTGCCGAGCTGGAGCCAAGATCAAGATGCTGCCCTTAGAAGCTGGAGAAACACAGAGCTGGAGCTGCAAGAAGAGATCTGGCAGTAAAATAAAGCTTGTGGGTCAAGAGCTGAAAGAGCTGAAATCACTGTAGGCCTGGTGCTGTCATCATTGCAGGTGTGGGATGGGGGCTGAACACGGCATAAGAACCATAGGGCTGGCACGGAGATGGTAAAATAAAGCTTGTGGGTCAAGAGCTGAAAGAGCTGAAATCACTGGGTCTGGTGCTGTCTTCATTGCAGGTGGGGAATCAGGGCTGAACACAGCATAAGAACTATAGGTCTGGCACGGAGACCTTAGTGTTCTTGCGTCAAAATCCCTGTAGGCCTGTGACGTGGCTGCAGGGGCTGGGGATTGTGACTGAAACTAGAACAGAACGTGTGGAGCGGGAAAGGGGGCTGCAGCCTTGCGCCTGAAAACCCCGTCGATGGTAGAATATTGTTTGCGCCTGGGATGGAACCTCTAGAGGTGGAACTGAAATCAATGTGGGGCAGGGAAGTGGACTGTAAGGCTGTGATTTGAATGAAAACAGAAAAGGTCCTAGACCTGTGAATGGGGCTGTGGGCAATGAGATGAACTTATGCAGGAACTGGCACAGTGACAAGGGATTGTTGGGCGGGAGGTAAAATCACTGCAGGGCTGGAATATTGCTGGTGGGGGGGGTTGTGAGAGGCTTGTGTGGGGGCTGAATTGTTGCCGAGCTGGAGCCAAGATCAAGATGCTGCCCTTAGAAGCTGGAGAAACACAGAGCTGGAGCTGCAAGAAGAGAGCTGGCAGTAAAATAAAGCTTGTGGGTCAAGAGCTGAAAGAGCTGAAATCACTGTAGGCCTGGTGCTGTCATCATTGCAGGTGTGGGATGGGGGCTGAACATGGCATAAGAACCATAGGGCTGGCACGGAGATGGTAAAATAAAGCTTGTGGGTCAAGAGCTGAAAGAGCTGAAATCACTGGGTCTGGTGCTGTCTTCATTGCAGGTGGGGAATCAGGGCTGAACACAGCATAAGAACTATAGGTCTGGCACGGAGACCTTAGTGTTCTTGCGTCAAAATCACTGTAGGCCTGTGACGTGGCTGCAGGGGCTGGGGATTGTGACTGAAACTAGAACAGAACGTGTGGAGCGGGAAAGGGGGCTGCAGCCTTGCGCCTGAAAACCCCGTCGATGGTAGAATATTGTTTGTGCCTGGGATGGAACCTCTAGAGGTGGAACTGAAATCAATGTGGGGCAGGGAAGTGGACTGTAAGGCTGTGATATGAATGAAAACAGAAAAGGTCCTAGACCTGTGAATGGGGCTGTGGGCAATGAGATGAACTTATGCAGGAGCTGGCACAGTGACAAGGGATTGTTGGGCGGGAGGTAAAATCACTGCAGGGCTGGAATATTGCTGGTGGGGGGGTTGTGAGAGGCTCGTGCGGGAGCTGAATTGTTGCCGAGGTGGAGCCAAGATCAAGATGCTGCTCTTAGGAGCTGGAGAAACACAGAGCTGGAGCTGCAAGAAGAGAGCTGGCAGTAAAATAAAGCTTGTGGGTCAAGAGCTGAAAGAGCTGAAATCACTGGGTCTGGTGCTGTCATCATTGCAGGTGGGGAATCAGGGCTGAACACAGCATTAGAACCATAGGGCTGGCACGGAGATGGTAAAATAAAGCTTGTGGGTCAAGAGCTGAAAGAGCTGAAATCACTGGGTCTGGTGCTGTCTTCATTGCAGGTGGGGAATCAGGGCTGAACACAGCATAAGAACTATAGGTCTGGCACGGAGACCTTAGTGTTCTTGCGTCAAAATCCCTGTAGGCCTGTGACGTGGCTGCAGGGGCTGGGGATTGTGACTGAAACTAGAACAGAACGTGTGGAGCGGGAAAGGGGGCTGCAGCCTTGCGCCTGAAAACCCCGTCGATGGTAGAATATTGTTTGCGCCTGGGATGGAACCTCTAGAGGTGGAACTGAAATCAATGTGGGGCAGGGAAGTGGACTGTAAGGCTGTGATTTGAATGAAAACAGAAAAGGTCCTAGACCTGTGAATGGGGCTGTGGGCAATGAGATGAACTTATGCAGGAGCTGGCACAGTGACAAGGGATTGTTGGGCGGGAGGTAAAATCACTGCAGGGCTGGAATATTGCTGGTGGGGGGGGTTGTGAGAGGCTTGTGTGGGGGCTGAATTGTTGCCGAGCTGGAGCCAAGATCAAGATGCTGCCCTTAGAAGCTGGAGAAACACAGAGCTGGAGCTGCAAGAAGAGAGCTGGCAGTAAAATAAAGCTTGTGGGTCAAGAGCTGAAAGAGCTGAAATCACTGTAGGCCTGGTGCTGTCATCATTGCAGGTGTGGGATGGGGGCTGAACATGGCATAAGAACCATAGGGCTGGCACGGAGATGGTAAAATAAAGCTTGTGGGTCAAGAGCTGAAAGAGCTGAAATCACTGGGTCTGGTGCTGTCTTCATTGCAGGTGGGGAATCAGGGCTGAACACAGCATAAGAACTATAGGTCTGGCACGGAGACCTTAGTGTTCTTGCGTCAAAATCACTGTAGGCCTGTGACGTGGCTGCAGGGGCTGGGGATTGTGACTGAAACTAGAACAGAACGTGTGGAGCGGGAAAGGGGGCTGCAGCCTTGCGCCTGAAAACCCCGTCGATGGTAGAATATTGTTTGTGCCTGGGATGGAACCTCTCGAGGTGGAACTGAAATCAATGTGGGGCAGGGAAGTGGACTGTAAGGCTGTGATATGAATGAAAACAGAAAAGGTCCTAGACCTGTGAATGGGGCTGTGGGCAATGAGATGAACTTATGCAGGAGCTGGCACAGTGACAAGGGATTGTTGGGCGGGAGGTAAAATCACTGCAGGGCTGGAATATTGCTGGTGGGGGGGTTGTGAGAGGCTTGTGTGGGGACTGAATTGTTGCCGAGGTGGAGCCAAGATCAAGATGCTGCCCTTAGAAGCTGGAGAAACACAGAGCTGGAGCTGCAAGAAGAGAGCTGGCAGTAAAATAAAGCTTGTGGGTCAAGAGCTGAAAGAGCTGAAATCACTGTAGGCCTGGTGCTGTCATCATTGCAGGTGTGGGATGGGGGCTGAACATGGCATAGAAACCATAGGGCTGGCATAGAGACGGTAAAATAAAGCTTGTGGGTCAAGAGCTGAAAGAGCTGAAATCACTGGGCTGGTTCTGTCATCATTGCGGGTCTGGGATGGGGGGTGAACATGGCATAGAAACCATAGGGCTAGCACGGAGACCTTAGTTTTCTTGAGTCGAAATCACTGTAGGCCTGTGATATGGCTGCAGGGGCTGGGGATTGTGACTGAAACTAGAACAGAACGTGTGGAGCGGGAAAGGGGGCTGCAGCCTTGCGCCTGAAAACCCCGTCGATGGTAGAATATTGTTTGTGCCTGGGATGGAACCTCTCGAGGTGGAACTGAAATCAATGTGGGGCTGGGAAGTGGACTGTAAGGCTGTGATTTGAATGAAAACAGAAAAGGTCCTAGACCTGTGAATGGGGCAGTGGGCAATGAGATGAACTTATGCAGGAGCTGGCACAGTGACAAGGGATTGTTGGGCGGGAGGTAAAATCACTGCAGGGCTGGAATATTGCTGGCGGGGGGGTTGTGAGAGGCTTGTGTGGGGGCTGAATTGTTGCCGAGGTGGAGCCAAGATCAAGATGCTGCCCTTAGGAGCTGGAGAAACACAGAGCTGGAGCTGCAAGAAGAGATCTGGCAGTAAAATAAAGCTTGTGGGTCAAGAGCTGAAAGAGCTGAAATCACTGGGTCTGGTGCTGTCTTCATTGCAGGTGTGGGATGGGGGCTGAACACGGCATAAGAACCATAGGGCTGGCACGGAGATGGTAAAATAAAGCTTGTGGGTCAAGAGCTGAAAGAGCTGAAATCACTGGGTCTGGTGCTGTCTTCATTGCAGGTGGGGAATCAGGGCTGAACACAGCATAAGAACTATAGGTCTGGCACGGAGACCTTAGTGTTCTTGCGTCAAAATCCCTGTAGGCCTGTGACGTGGCTGCAGGGGCTGGGGATTGTGACTGAAACTAGAACAGAACGTGTGGAGCGGGAAAGGGGGCTGCAGCCTTGCGCCTGAAAACCCCGTCGATGGTAGAATATTGTTTGCGCCTGGGATGGAACCTCTAGAGGTGGAACTGAAATCAATGTGGGGCAGGGAAGTGGACTGTAAGGCTGTGATTTGAATGAAAACAGAAAAGGTCCTAGACCTGTGAATGGGGCTGTGGGCAATGAGATGAACTTATGCAGGAGCTGGCACAGTGACAAGGGATTGTTGGGCGGGAGGTAAAATCACTGCAGGGCTGGAATATTGCTGGTGGGGGGGGTTGTGAGAGGCTTGTGTGGGGGCTGAATTGTTGCCGAGCTGGAGCCAAGATCAAGATGCTGCCCTTAGAAGCTGGAGAAACACAGAGCTGGAGCTGCAAGAAGAGAGCTGGCAGTAAAATAAAGCTTGTGGGTCAAGAGCTGAAAGAGCTGAAATCACTGTAGGCCTGGTGCTGTCATCATTGCAGGTGTGGGATGGGGGCTGAACATGGCATAGAAACCATAGGGCTGGCATAGAGACGGTAAAATAAAGCTTGTGGGTCAAGAGCTGAAAGAGCTGAAATCACTGGGCTGGTTCTGTCATCATTGCGGGTCTGGGATGGGGGGTGAACATGGCATAGAAACCATAGGGCTAGCACGGAGACCTTAGTTTTCTTGAGTCGAAATCACTGTAGGCCTGTGATATGGCTGCAGGGGCTGGGGATTGTGACTGAAACTAGAACAGAACGTGTGGAGCGGGAAAGGGGGCTGCAGCCTTGCGCCTGAAAACCCCGTCGATGGTAGAATATTGTTTGTGCCTGGGATGGAACCTCTCGAGGTGGAACTGAAATCAATGTGGGGCTGGGAAGTGGACTGTAAGGCTGTGATTTGAATGAAAACAGAAAAGGTCCTAGACCTGTGAATGGGGCAGTGGGCAATGAGATGAACTTATGCAGGAGCTGGCACAGTGACAAGGGATTGTTGGGCGGGAGGTAAAATCACTGCAGGGCTGGAATATTGCTGGCGGGGGGGTTGTGAGAGGCTTGTGTGGGGGCTGAATTGTTGCCGAGGTGGAGCCAAGATCAAGATGCTGCCCTTAGGAGCTGGAGAAACACAGAGCTGGAGCTGCAAGAAGAGATCTGGCAGTAAAATAAAGCTTGTGGGTCAAGAGCTGAAAGAGCTGAAATCACTGGGTCTGGTGCTGTCTTCATTGCAGGTGTGGGATGGGGGCTGAACACGGCATAAGAACCATAGGGCTGGCACGGAGATGGTAAAATAAAGCTTGTGGGTCAAGAGCTGAAAGAGCTGAAATCACTGGGTCTGGTGCTGTCTTCATTGCAGGTGGGGAATCAGGGCTGAACACAGCATAAGAACTATAGGTCTGGCACGGAGACCTTAGTGTTCTTGCGTCAAAATCCCTGTTGGCCTGTGACGTGGCTGCAGGGGCTGGGGATTGTGACTGAAACTAGAACAGAACGTGTGGAGCGGGAAAGGGGGCTGCAGCCTTGCGCCTGAAAACCCCGTCGATGGTAGAATATTGTTTGCGCCTGGGATGGAACCTCTAGAGGTGGAACTGAAATCAATGTGGGGCTGGGAAGTGGACTGTAAGGCTGTGATTTGAATGAAAACAGAAAAGGTCCTAGACCTGTGAATGGGGCTGTGGGCAATGAGATGAACTTATGCAGGAGCTGGCACAGTGACAAGGGATTGTTGGGCGGGAGGTAAAATCACTGCAGGGCTGGAATATTGCTGGTGGGGGGGTTGTGAGAGGCTCGTGCGGGAGCTGAATTGTTGCCGAGGTGGAGCCAAGATCAAGATGCTGCTCTTATGAGCTGGAGAAACACAGAGCTGGAGCTGCAAGAAGTGAGCTGGCAGTAAAATAAAGCTTGTGGGTCAAGAGCTGAAAGAGCTTAAATCACTGTAGGCCTGGTGCTGTCATCATTGCAGGTGTGGGATGGGGGCTGAACATGGCATAGAAACCATAGGGCTGGCACGGAGATGGTAAAATAAAGCTTGTGGGTCAAGAGCTGAAAGAGCTGAAATCACTGGGTCTGGTGCTGTCTTCATTGCAGGTGGGGAATCAGGGCTGAACACAGCATAAGAACTATAGGTCTGGCACGGAGACCTTAGTGTTCTTGCGTCAAAATCCCTGTAGGCCTGTGACGTGGCTGCAGGGGCTGGGGATTGTGACTGAAACTAGAACAGAACGTGTGGAGCGGGAAAGGGGGCTGCAGCCTTGCGCCTGAAAACCCCGTCGATGGTAGAATATTGTTTGCGCCTGGGATGGAACCTCTAGAGGTGGAACTGAAATCAATGTGGGGCAGGGAAGTGGACTGTAAGGCTGTGATTTGAATGAAAACAGAAAAGGTCCTAGACCTGTGAATGGGGCTGTGGGCAATGAGATGAACTTATGCAGGAGCTGGCACAGTGACAAGGGATTGTTGGGCGGGAGGTAAAATCACTGCAGGGCTGGAATATTGCTGGTGGGGGGGGTTGTGAGAGGCTTGTGTGGGGACTGAATTGTTGCCGAGCTGGAGCCAAGATCAAGATGCTGCCCTTAGAAGCTGGAGAAACACAGAGCTGGAGCTGCAAGAAGAGAGCTGGCAGTAAAATAAAGCTTGTGGGTCAAGAGCTGAAAGAGCTGAAATCACTGTAGGCCTGGTGCTGTCATCATTGCAGGTGTGGGATGGGGGCTGAACATGGCATAAGAACCATAGGGCTGGCACGGAGATGGTAAAATAAAGCTTGTGGGTCAAGAGCTGAAAGAGCTGAAATCACTGGGTCTGTTGCTGTCTTCATTGCAGGTGGGGAATCAGGGCTGAACACAGCATAAGAACTATAGGTCTGGCACGGAGACCTTAGTGTTCTTGCGTCAAAATCACTGTAGGCCTGTGACGTGGCTGCAGGGGCTGGGGATTGTGACTGAAACTAGAACAGAACGTGTGGAGCGGGAAAGGGGGCTGCAGCCTTGCGCCTGAAAACCCCGTCGATGGTAGAATATTGTTTGTGCCTGGGATGGAACCTCTCGAGGTGGAACTGAAATCAATGTGGGGCAGGGAAGTGGACTGTAAGGCTGTGATATGAATGAAAACAGAAAAGGTCCTAGACCTGTGAATGGGGCTGTGGGCAATGAGATGAACTTATGCAGGAGCTGGCACAGTGACAAGGGATTGTTGGGCGGGAGGTAAAATCACTGCAGGGCTGGAATATTGCTGGTGGGGGGGTTGTGAGAGGCTTGTGTGGGGACTGAATTGTTGCCGAGGTGGAGCCAAGATCAAGATGCTGCCCTTAGAAGCTGGAGAAACACAGAGCTGGAGCTGCAAGAAGAGAGCTGGCAGTAAAATAAAGCTTGTGGGTCAAGAGCTGAAAGAGCTGAAATCACTGGGTCTGGTGCTGTCATCATTGCAGGTGTGGGATGGGGGCTGAACACGGCATAAGAACCATAGGGCTGGCACGGAGATGGTAAAATAAAGCTTGTGGGTCAAGAGCTGAAAGAGCTGAAATCACTGGGTCTGGTGCTGTCTTCATTGCAGGTGGGGAATCAGGGCTGAACACAGCATAAGAACTATAGGTCTGGCACGGAGACCTTAGTGTTCTTGCGTCAAAATCCCTGTAGGCCTGTGACGTGGCTGCAGGGGCTGGGGATTGTGACTGAAACTAGAACAGAACGTGTGGAGCGGGAAAGGGGGCTGCAGCCTTGCGCCTGAAAACCCCGTCGATGGTAGAATATTGTTTGTGCCTGGGATGGAACCTCTCGAGGTGGAACTGAAATCAATGTGGGGCTGGGAAGTGGACTGTAAGGCTGTGATTTGAATGAAAACAGAAAAGGTCCTAGACCTGTGAATGGGGCTGTGGGCAATGAGATGAACTTATGCAGGAACTGGCACAGTGACAAGGGATTGTTGGGCGGGAGGTAAAATCACTGCAGGGCTGGAATATTGCTGGTGGGGGGGGTTGTGAGAGGCTTGTGTGGGGGCTGAATTGTTGCCGAGCTGGAGCCAAGATCAAGATGCTGCCCTTAGAAGCTGGAGAAACACAGAGCTGGAGCTGCAAGAAGAGATCTGGCAGTAAAATAAAGCTTGTGGGTCAAGAGCTGAAAGAGCTGAAATCACTGTAGGCCTGGTGCTGTCATCATTGCAGGTGTGGGATGGGGGCTGAACACGGCATAAGAACCATAGGGCTGGCACGGAGATGGTAAAATAAAGCTTGTGGGTCAAGAGCTGAAAGAGCTGAAATCACTGGGTCTGGTGCTGTCTTCATTGCAGGTGGGGAATCAGGGCTGAACACAGCATAAGAACTATAGGTCTGGCACGGAGACCTTAGTGTTCTTGCGTCAAAATCCCTGTAGGCCTGTGACGTGGCTGCAGGGGCTGGGGATTGTGACTGAAACTAGAACAGAACGTGTGGAGCGGGAAAGGGGGCTGCAGCCTTGCGCCTGAAAACCCCGTCGATGGTAGAATATTGTTTGCGCCTGGGATGGAACCTCTAGAGGTGGAACTGAAATCAATGTGGGGCAGGGAAGTGGACTGTAAGGCTGTGATTTGAATGAAAACAGAAAAGGTCCTAGACCTGTGAATGGGGCTGTGGGCAATGAGATGAACTTATGCAGGAACTGGCACAGTGACAAGGGATTGTTGGGCGGGAGGTAAAATCACTGCAGGGCTGGAATATTGCTGGTGGGGGGGGTTGTGAGAGGCTTGTGTGGGGGCTGAATTGTTGCCGAGCTGGAGCCAAGATCAAGATGCTGCCCTTAGAAGCTGGAGAAACACAGAGCTGGAGCTGCAAGAAGAGAGCTGGCAGTAAAATAAAGCTTGTGGGTCAAGAGCTGAAAGAGCTGAAATCACTGTAGGCCTGGTGCTGTCATCATTGCAGGTGTGGGATGGGGGCTGAACATGGCATAAGAACCATAGGGCTGGCACGGAGATGGTAAAATAAAGCTTGTGGGTCAAGAGCTGAAAGAGCTGAAATCACTGGGTCTGGTGCTGTCTTCATTGCAGGTGGGGAATCAGGGCTGAACACAGCATAAGAACTATAGGTCTGGCACGGAGACCTTAGTGTTCTTGCGTCAAAATCACTGTAGGCCTGTGACGTGGCTGCAGGGGCTGGGGATTGTGACTGAAACTAGAACAGAACGTGTGGAGCGGGAAAGGGGGCTGCAGCCTTGCGCCTGAAAACCCCGTCGATGGTAGAATATTGTTTGTGCCTGGGATGGAACCTCTAGAGGTGGAACTGAAATCAATGTGGGGCAGGGAAGTGGACTGTAAGGCTGTGATATGAATGAAAACAGAAAAGGTCCTAGACCTGTGAATGGGGCTGTGGGCAATGAGATGAACTTATGCAGGAGCTGGCACAGTGACAAGGGATTGTTGGGCGGGAGGTAAAATCACTGCAGGGCTGGAATATTGCTGGTGGGGGGGTTGTGAGAGGCTCGTGCGGGAGCTGAATTGTTGCCGAGGTGGAGCCAAGATCAAGATGCTGCTCTTAGGAGCTGGAGAAACACAGAGCTGGAGCTGCAAGAAGAGAGCTGGCAGTAAAATAAAGCTTGTGGGTCAAGAGCTGAAAGAGCTGAAATCACTGGGTCTGGTGCTGTCATCATTGCAGGTGGGGAATCAGGGCTGAACACAGCATTAGAACCATAGGGCTGGCACGGAGATGGTAAAATAAAGCTTGTGGGTCAAGAGCTGAAAGAGCTGAAATCACTGGGTCTGGTGCTGTCTTCATTGCAGGTGGGGAATCAGGGCTGAACACAGCATAAGAACTATAGGTCTGGCACGGAGACCTTAGTGTTCTTGCGTCAAAATCCCTGTAGGCCTGTGACGTGGCTGCAGGGGCTGGGGATTGTGACTGAAACTAGAACAGAACGTGTGGAGCGGGAAAGGGGGCTGCAGCCTTGCGCCTGAAAACCCCGTCGATGGTAGAATATTGTTTGCGCCTGGGATGGAACCTCTAGAGGTGGAACTGAAATCAATGTGGGGCAGGGAAGTGGACTGTAAGGCTGTGATTTGAATGAAAACAGAAAAGGTCCTAGACCTGTGAATGGGGCTGTGGGCAATGAGATGAACTTATGCAGGAGCTGGCACAGTGACAAGGGATTGTTGGGCGGGAGGTAAAATCACTGCAGGGCTGGAATATTGCTGGTGGGGGGGGTTGTGAGAGGCTTGTGTGGGGGCTGAATTGTTGCCGAGCTGGAGCCAAGATCAAGATGCTGCCCTTAGAAGCTGGAGAAACACAGAGCTGGAGCTGCAAGAAGAGAGCTGGCAGTAAAATAAAGCTTGTGGGTCAAGAGCTGAAAGAGCTGAAATCACTGTAGGCCTGGTGCTGTCATCATTGCAGGTGTGGGATGGGGGCTGAACATGGCATAAGAACCATAGGGCTGGCACGGAGATGGTAAAATAAAGCTTGTGGGTCAAGAGCTGAAAGAGCTGAAATCACTGGGTCTGGTGCTGTCTTCATTGCAGGTGGGGAATCAGGGCTGAACACAGCATAAGAACTATAGGTCTGGCACGGAGACCTTAGTGTTCTTGCGTCAAAATCACTGTAGGCCTGTGACGTGGCTGCAGGGGCTGGGGATTGTGACTGAAACTAGAACAGAACGTGTGGAGCGGGAAAGGGGGCTGCAGCCTTGCGCCTGAAAACCCCGTCGATGGTAGAATATTGTTTGTGCCTGGGATGGAACCTCTCGAGGTGGAACTGAAATCAATGTGGGGCAGGGAAGTGGACTGTAAGGCTGTGATATGAATGAAAACAGAAAAGGTCCTAGACCTGTGAATGGGGCTGTGGGCAATGAGATGAACTTATGCAGGAGCTGGCACAGTGACAAGGGATTGTTGGGCGGGAGGTAAAATCACTGCAGGGCTGGAATATTGCTGGTGGGGGGGTTGTGAGAGGCTTGTGTGGGGACTGAATTGTTGCCGAGGTGGAGCCAAGATCAAGATGCTGCCCTTAGAAGCTGGAGAAACACAGAGCTGGAGCTGCAAGAAGAGAGCTGGCAGTAAAATAAAGCTTGTGGGTCAAGAGCTGAAAGAGCTGAAATCACTGTAGGCCTGGTGCTGTCATCATTGCAGGTGTGGGATGGGGGCTGAACATGGCATAGAAACCATAGGGCTGGCATAGAGACGGTAAAATAAAGCTTGTGGGTCAAGAGCTGAAAGAGCTGAAATCACTGGGCTGGTTCTGTCATCATTGCGGGTCTGGGATGGGGGGTGAACATGGCATAGAAACCATAGGGCTAGCACGGAGACCTTAGTTTTCTTGAGTCGAAATCACTGTAGGCCTGTGATATGGCTGCAGGGGCTGGGGATTGTGACTGAAACTAGAACAGAACGTGTGGAGCGGGAAAGGGGGCTGCAGCCTTGCGCCTGAAAACCCCGTCGATGGTAGAATATTGTTTGTGCCTGGGATGGAACCTCTCGAGGTGGAACTGAAATCAATGTGGGGCTGGGAAGTGGACTGTAAGGCTGTGATTTGAATGAAAACAGAAAAGGTCCTAGACCTGTGAATGGGGCAGTGGGCAATGAGATGAACTTATGCAGGAGCTGGCACAGTGACAAGGGATTGTTGGGCGGGAGGTAAAATCACTGCAGGGCTGGAATATTGCTGGCGGGGGGGTTGTGAGAGGCTTGTGTGGGGGCTGAATTGTTGCCGAGGTGGAGCCAAGATCAAGATGCTGCCCTTAGGAGCTGGAGAAACACAGAGCTGGAGCTGCAAGAAGAGATCTGGCAGTAAAATAAAGCTTGTGGGTCAAGAGCTGAAAGAGCTGAAATCACTGGGTCTGGTGCTGTCTTCATTGCAGGTGTGGGATGGGGGCTGAACACGGCATAAGAACCATAGGGCTGGCACGGAGATGGTAAAATAAAGCTTGTGGGTCAAGAGCTGAAAGAGCTGAAATCACTGGGTCTGGTGCTGTCTTCATTGCAGGTGGGGAATCAGGGCTGAACACAGCATAAGAACTATAGGTCTGGCACGGAGACCTTAGTGTTCTTGCGTCAAAATCCCTGTAGGCCTGTGACGTGGCTGCAGGGGCTGGGGATTGTGACTGAAACTAGAACAGAACGTGTGGAGCGGGAAAGGGGGCTGCAGCCTTGCGCCTGAAAACCCCGTCGATGGTAGAATATTGTTTGCGCCTGGGATGGAACCTCTAGAGGTGGAACTGAAATCAATGTGGGGCAGGGAAGTGGACTGTAAGGCTGTGATTTGAATGAAAACAGAAAAGGTCCTAGACCTGTGAATGGGGCTGTGGGCAATGAGATGAACTTATGCAGGAGCTGGCACAGTGACAAGGGATTGTTGGGCGGGAGGTAAAATCACTGCAGGGCTGGAATATTGCTGGTGGGGGGGGTTGTGAGAGGCTTGTGTGGGGGCTGAATTGTTGCCGAGCTGGAGCCAAGATCAAGATGCTGCCCTTAGAAGCTGGAGAAACACAGAGCTGGAGCTGCAAGAAGAGAGCTGGCAGTAAAATAAAGCTTGTGGGTCAAGAGCTGAAAGAGCTGAAATCACTGTAGGCCTGGTGCTGTCATCATTGCAGGTGTGGGATGGGGGCTGAACATGGCATAGAAACCATAGGGCTGGCATAGAGACGGTAAAATAAAGCTTGTGGGTCAAGAGCTGAAAGAGCTGAAATCACTGGGCTGGTTCTGTCATCATTGCGGGTCTGGGATGGGGGGTGAACATGGCATAGAAACCATAGGGCTAGCACGGAGACCTTAGTTTTCTTGAGTCGAAATCACTGTAGGCCTGTGATATGGCTGCAGGGGCTGGGGATTGTGACTGAAACTAGAACAGAACGTGTGGAGCGGGAAAGGGGGCTGCAGCCTTGCGCCTGAAAACCCCGTCGATGGTAGAATATTGTTTGTGCCTGGGATGGAACCTCTCGAGGTGGAACTGAAATCAATGTGGGGCTGGGAAGTGGACTGTAAGGCTGTGATTTGAATGAAAACAGAAAAGGTCCTAGACCTGTGAATGGGGCAGTGGGCAATGAGATGAACTTATGCAGGAGCTGGCACAGTGACAAGGGATTGTTGGGCGGGAGGTAAAATCACTGCAGGGCTGGAATATTGCTGGCGGGGGGGTTGTGAGAGGCTTGTGTGGGGGCTGAATTGTTGCCGAGGTGGAGCCAAGATCAAGATGCTGCCCTTAGGAGCTGGAGAAACACAGAGCTGGAGCTGCAAGAAGAGATCTGGCAGTAAAATAAAGCTTGTGGGTCAAGAGCTGAAAGAGCTGAAATCACTGGGTCTGGTGCTGTCTTCATTGCAGGTGTGGGATGGGGGCTGAACACGGCATAAGAACCATAGGGCTGGCACGGAGATGGTAAAATAAAGCTTGTGGGTCAAGAGCTGAAAGAGCTGAAATCACTGGGTCTGGTGCTGTCTTCATTGCAGGTGGGGAATCAGGGCTGAACACAGCATAAGAACTATAGGTCTGGCACGGAGACCTTAGTGTTCTTGCGTCAAAATCCCTGTTGGCCTGTGACGTGGCTGCAGGGGCTGGGGATTGTGACTGAAACTAGAACAGAACGTGTGGAGCGGGAAAGGGGGCTGCAGCCTTGCGCCTGAAAACCCCGTCGATGGTAGAATATTGTTTGCGCCTGGGATGGAACCTCTAGAGGTGGAACTGAAATCAATGTGGGGCTGGGAAGTGGACTGTAAGGCTGTGATTTGAATGAAAACAGAAAAGGTCCTAGACCTGTGAATGGGGCTGTGGGCAATGAGATGAACTTATGCAGGAGCTGGCACAGTGACAAGGGATTGTTGGGCGGGAGGTAAAATCACTGCAGGGCTGGAATATTGCTGGTGGGGGGGTTGTGAGAGGCTCGTGCGGGAGCTGAATTGTTGCCGAGGTGGAGCCAAGATCAAGATGCTGCTCTTATGAGCTGGAGAAACACAGAGCTGGAGCTGCAAGAAGTGAGCTGGCAGTAAAATAAAGCTTGTGGGTCAAGAGCTGAAAGAGCTTAAATCACTGTAGGCCTGGTGCTGTCATCATTGCAGGTGTGGGATGGGGGCTGAACATGGCATAGAAACCATAGGGCTGGCACGGAGATGGTAAAATAAAGCTTGTGGGTCAAGAGCTGAAAGAGCTGAAATCACTGGGTCTGGTGCTGTCTTCATTGCAGGTGGGGAATCAGGGCTGAACACAGCATAAGAACTATAGGTCTGGCACGGAGACCTTAGTGTTCTTGCGTCAAAATCCCTGTAGGCCTGTGACGTGGCTGCAGGGGCTGGGGATTGTGACTGAAACTAGAACAGAACGTGTGGAGCGGGAAAGGGGGCTGCAGCCTTGCGCCTGAAAACCCCGTCGATGGTAGAATATTGTTTGCGCCTGGGATGGAACCTCTAGAGGTGGAACTGAAATCAATGTGGGGCAGGGAAGTGGACTGTAAGGCTGTGATTTGAATGAAAACAGAAAAGGTCCTAGACCTGTGAATGGGGCTGTGGGCAATGAGATGAACTTATGCAGGAACTGGCACAGTGACAAGGGATTGTTGGGCGGGAGGTAAAATCACTGCAGGGCTGGAATATTGCTGGTGGGGGGGGTTGTGAGAGGCTTGTGTGGGGACTGAATTGTTGCCGAGCTGGAGCCAAGATCAAGATGCTGCCCTTAGAAGCTGGAGAAACACAGAGCTGGAGCTGCAAGAAGAGAGCTGGCAGTAAAATAAAGCTTGTGGGTCAAGAGCTGAAAGAGCTGAAATCACTGTAGGCCTGGTGCTGTCATCATTGCAGGTGTGGGATGGGGGCTGAACATGGCATAAGAACCATAGGGCTGGCACGGAGATGGTAAAATAAAGCTTGTGGGTCAAGAGCTGAAAGAGCTGAAATCACTGGGTCTGTTGCTGTCTTCATTGCAGGTGGGGAATCAGGGCTGAACACAGCATAAGAACTATAGGTCTGGCACGGAGACCTTAGTGTTCTTGCGTCAAAATCACTGTAGGCCTGTGACGTGGCTGCAGGGGCTGGGGATTGTGACTGAAACTAGAACAGAACGTGTGGAGCGGGAAAGGGGGCTGCAGCCTTGCGCCTGAAAACCCCGTCGATGGTAGAATATTGTTTGTGCCTGGGATGGAACCTCTCGAGGTGGAACTGAAATCAATGTGGGGCAGGGAAGTGGACTGTAAGGCTGTGATTTGAATGAAAACAGAAAAGGTCCTAGACCTGTGAATGGGGCTGTGGGCAATGAGATGAACTTATGCAGGAGCTGGCACAGTGACAAGGGATTGTTGGGCGGGAGGTAAAATCACTGCAGGGCTGGAATATTGCTGGTGGGGGGGTTGTGAGAGGCTTGTGTGGGGACTGAATTGTTGCCGAGGTGGAGCCAAGATCAAGATGCTGCCCTTAGAAGCTGGAGAAACACAGAGCTGGAGCTGCAAGAAGAGAGCTGGCAGTAAAATAAAGCTTGTGGGTCAAGAGCTGAAAGAGCTGAAATCACTGGGTCTGGTGCTGTCATCATTGCAGGTGTGGGATGGGGGCTGAACACGGCATAAGAACCATAGGGCTGGCACGGAGATGGTAAAATAAAGCTTGTGGGTCAAGAGCTGAAAGAGCTGAAATCACTGGGTCTGGTGCTGTCTTCATTGCAGGTGGGGAATCAGGGCTGAACACAGCATAAGAACTATAGGTCTGGCACGGAGACCTTAGTGTTCTTGCGTCAAAATCCCTGTAGGCCTGTGACGTGGCTGCAGGGGCTGGGGATTGTGACTGAAACTAGAACAGAATGTGTGGAGCGGGAAAGGGGGCTGCAGCCTTGCGCCTGAAAACCCCGTCGATGGTAGAATATTGTTTGCGCCTGGGATGGAACCTCTAGAGGTGGAACTGAAATCAATGTGGGGCAGGGAAGTGGACTGTAAGGCTGTGATATGAATGAAAACAGAAAAGGTCCTAGACCTGTGAATGGGGCTGTGGGCAATGAGATGAACTTATGCAGGAGCTGGCACAGTGACAAGGGATTGTTGGGCGGGAGGTAAAATCACTGCAGGGCTGGAATATTGCTGGTGGGGGGGGTTGTGAGAGGCTTGTGTGGGGGCTGAATTGTTGCCGAGCTGGAGCCAAGATCAAGATGCTGCCCTTAGAAGCTGGAGAAACACAGAGCTGGAGCTGCAAGAAGAGAGCTGGCAGTAAAATAAAGCTTGTGGGTCAAGAGCTGAAAGAGCTGAAATCACTGTAGGCCTGGTGCTGTCATCATTGCAGGTGTGGGATGGGGGCTGAACATGGCATAAGAACCATAGGGCTGGCACGGAGATGGTAAAATAAAGCTTGTGGGTCAAGAGCTGAAAGAGCTGAAATCACTGGGTCTGTTGCTGTCTTCATTGCAGGTGGGGAATCAGGGCTGAACACAGCATAAGAACTATAGGTCTGGCACGGAGACCTTAGTGTTCTTGCGTCAAAATCACTGTAGGCCTGTGACGTGGCTGCAGGGGCTGGGGATTGTGACTGAAACTAGAACAGAACGTGTGGAGCGGGAAAGGGGGCTGCAGCCTTGCGCCTGAAAACCCCGTCGATGGTAGAATATTGTTTGCGCCTGGGATGGAACCTCTAGAGGTGGAACTGAAATCAATGTGGGGCAGGGAAGTGGACTGTAAGGCTGTGATTTGAATGAAAACAGAAAAGGTCCTAGACCTGTGAATGGGGCTGTGGGCAATGAGATGAACTTATGCAGGAACTGGCACAGTGACAAGGGATTGTTGGGCGGGAGGTAAAATCACTGCAGGGCTGGAATATTGCTGGTGGGGGGGGTTGTGAGAGGCTTGTGTGGGGACTGAATTGTTGCCGAGCTGGAGCCAAGATCAAGATGCTGCCCTTAGAAGCTGGAGAAACACAGAGCTGGAGCTGCAAGAAGAGAGCTGGCAGTAAAATAAAGCTTGTGGGTCAAGAGCTGAAAGAGCTGAAATCACTGTAGGCCTGGTGCTGTCATCATTGCAGGTGTGGGATGGGGGCTGAACATGGCATAAGAACCATAGGGCTGGCACGGAGATGGTAAAATAAAGCTTGTGGGTCAAGAGCTGAAAGAGCTGAAATCACTGGGTCTGTTGCTGTCTTCATTGCAGGTGGGGAATCAGGGCTGAACACAGCATAAGAACTATAGGTCTGGCACGGAGACCTTAGTGTTCTTGCGTCAAAATCCCTGTAGGCCTGTGACGTGGCTGCAGGGGCTGGGGATTGTGACTGAAACTAGAACAGAACGTGTGGAGCGGGAAAGGGGGCTGCAGCCTTGCGCCTGAAAACCCCGTCGATGGTAGAATATTGTTTGTGCCTGGGATGGAACCTCTCGAGGTGGAACTGAAATCAATGTGGGGCAGGGAAGTGGACTGTAAGGCTGTGATATGAATGAAAACAGAAAAGGTCCTAGACCTGTGAATGGGGCTGTGGGCAATGAGATGAACTTATGCAGGAGCTGGCACAGTGACAAGGGATTGTTGGGCGGGAGGTAAAATCACTGCAGGGCTGGAATATTGCTGGTGGGGGGGTTGTGAGAGGCTTGTGTGGGGACTGAATTGTTGCCGAGGTGGAGCCAAGATCAAGATGCTGCCCTTAGAAGCTGGAGAAACACAGAGCTGGAGCTGCAAGAAGAGAGCTGGCAGTAAAATAAAGCTTGTGGGTCAAGAGCTGAAAGAGCTGAAATCACTGGGTCTGGTGCTGTCATCATTGCAGGTGTGGGATGGGGGCTGAACACGGCATAAGAACCATAGGGCTGGCACGGAGATGGTAAAATAAAGCTTGTGGGTCAAGAGCTGAAAGAGCTGAAATCACTGGGCTGGTTCTGTCATCATTGCGGGTCTGGGATGGGGGGTGAACATGGCATAGAAACCATAGGGCTAGCACGGAGACCTTAGTTTTCTTGAGTCGAAATCACTGTAGGCCTGTGATATGGCTGCAGGGGCTGGGGATTGTGACTGAAACTAGAACAGAACGTGTGGAGCGGGAAAGGGGGCTGCAGCCTTGCGCCTGAAAACCCAGTCGATGGTAGAATATTGTTTGCGCCTGGGATGGAACGTCTAGAGGTGGAACTGAAATCAATGTGGGGCAGGGAAGTGGACTGTAAGGCTGTGATTTGAATGAAAACAGAAAAGGTCCTAGACCTGTGAATGGGGCTGTGGGCAATGAGATGAACTTATGCAGGAGCTGGCACAGTGACAAGGGATTGTTGGGCGGGAGGTAAAATCACTGCAGGGCTGGAATATTGCTGGTGGGGGGGGTTTTGAGAGGCTCGTGCCTGGGCTGAATTGTTGCTCAGATGGAGCCAAGATGAAGATGCTGTGCTTTGAAGCTGGAGAAACATAGAGCTGGAGCTGCAAGAAGAGAGATGGGAGTAAAATAGAGATCATAAAATATTTTAGCCTTCATAAAGGTGGAGTCCAGATTCTCACCTCTTCCCTTGTCCTGGGGACCCTCAAAGACCACCACAATCTGCGGCCGAGTGGGTTTGTGCGAGCTTCTCAGTAACCCTCGGCCGGTCCCGAGTTGGCAGACACCGGGGGGGCAGCTGTGCACGGCCAACAGCGAGGAGACACTGTCTGTGGCCCGAGGGTGCTGAGGGCACCTGGGCTGGGGGGAGACACTCTCTGTGCTCCGAGGGTACTGAGGGCACCTGGGCTGGGGGCAGACACTCTCTGTGCCCCCAGGGTACTGAGGGCACCTGGGCTGGTCGCCTTTGCAGCAGAAGAGACACCAGAGACAGCGGTAGAAGATAAAGGGCCGACTCTTAGCAGGGGTTAATCCAAGGTTTTATTAGGACCCCCAAAGGAGCTCCTGCACCTCAGGGGGCTCCTGCCCAGAGCCCCGGGAGATGTGCCAAGGTTACATTTTAAGGGAGGTGGAAACCGACAGTAGATAACATCCTACCAACCATTAAGTGACCCTAAGGCATGGATGCTGGGGGATAGACATATAGGACAGCGTATGGGGCAAGGCTTGGGGGGCTGACCCCCAGCCTCTGGCTAATCACTCGACGACTTGGACCGAAACTTCTGGATGGAGGGGATGGGAGGCTGAGTGATTGACAGAGAGCCAGGGTGGGGGTTTGGGGATGATCTCATCTGGGGAGAGGGATAACACAGGTAAAGGGAGGGGGGTACAGTTTGGGATAAACCATTTGGGAAAAATATGGGGATACAAAAGAAAATTACTTCTAAGTATTACAAAGTATAAAAATGTACTACAGCAGGTTTGGGCAGCACCAAATAAAATGTAAAAAAATGCTTTAAAAATAGAAAAATTAAAAATAAAATTTAAATAAAATTAAAATAACAAAATTAATTTAAAATAAATGAAAAACAAAATAAAAACTGTAAAGTGCCGTAAAAGTTACATAAAAGGTAGTGCCATAATGCAAGACCCTCAAACACAACCACAATCACCAGCTTGAGTTGGTCTGGGCAGCACCAAATAAAATAAAATAAAAAGCTTTAAAAATAGAAAAAATAAAAAAAAAAAATAAAAAATAAAATTAAAAAAAATAAAAGCTTTAAAAATAGAAAAATTTTTAAAAAAGCAAGTAAAAAATAAAATAAAAAACTTAAAAACTTTAAAAATAGAAAAATTAAAAATAAAAATTTAATCAAAAATAAAATTAGAAAATTAAAATAAAAAGCTTTAAAAATAGAAAAATAGAAAAATAAAGATTAAATAAAAAATTAATAAAATTAATTATAAATAAATGAAAAACAAAAAAAAAACCCGCAAATGTTCCATAAAAGGTAGTGCCACAAAACGCGACTGCCGCAAAAGGTGCCGTAAAGCGCGACTGTCGTAAAAGGTGCCGTAAAGCGCGACTGTCGAAAAACTGTCGTAAAGCGCGACTGTCGCGCTTAACGGCCCTTTTTACAACAGCCGCGCTTCACGGCTCTACCTTTTATGGAACTTTAATGGTACTTTACAGCACTTTACGGATTTTATTTTGTTTTTCATTATTTTTTAATTAAATTTTTTATTTTTATTGAATTTTTATTTTTAATTTTTCTATTTTTACAGCTTTTTATTTTTTTAATTTTATTTTTATCTTTAATTTTGTTTTAATTTTTCTATTTCTTTTATTTTTAATTTTATTTTTTATTTAATTTTTAGTTTAGATTTTTTTATTTTTAAAGCATTTATTTTTATTTTTTATTTTTTATTTGATTGTTATTTTTGATTTTTCTATTTTTAAAGCATTTTATTTTAATTTTTAATTTTATTTTTATTTAATTTTTTGTTTTATTTTTTTAAAATCAATTATTTTATTTTTTAATATTATTTTTAATTTAATTTTTTTGATTTTTCTATTTTTAAAGCTCTTTTTCTTATTTTTTAATTTTTTATTTTTTAATTAATTTTTAGTTTTAATTTTTCTATTTTTAAATAATTTAATTTATTTTTATAATTTTATTTTTTATTTAATTTTTAGTTTTGATTTTTCTCTTTTTAAAGCTTTTTATTTTATTTTTTAATTTTATCTTTATTTTTTAATTTTTCTATTTTTAAAGCATTTATTTTATTTTTTATTTTTATTTTTTATTTAATTTTTATTTTTGTTTTTTTTATTTTTAAAGCTCTTGTTCTTATTTTTAATTTTTAATTTTTTATTTAATTTTTAGTTTTTATTTTTCTATTTTTAAAGCATTTATTTTAATTTTTTAATTTTATTTTTTATTTTATTTTTATTTTTTCTTTTTCTATTTTTAAAGCTTTTTTGTTATTTTTTAATTTTATTTTTTATTTAATTTTTTTAAATTTTTAAATTTTTTTAATTTTATTTTTTATTTAATTTTTAGTTTAATTTCTTTCTTTTTAATGCATTTATTTTATTTTTTATTTTTTGTTTAATTTTTATTTTTGATTTTTCTATTTTTAAAGCGTTTTTTATTTTTTTAATTTTATTTTTTATTTAATTTTTTAAAAAATTTTTCCATTTTTAAAGCTTTTTTTAAATTTTTTTTATTTATAGAGCTTTTTATTTTATTTTATTTGGTGCTGTCCAGACCAACTCAAGCTGGTGATTGTGGTGGTGTTTGAGGGTCCTGCAGTTACCCCGATTAATAGGTAGAGATGATGTTTGGAGGCCACAGTATTACAGGTAGGGGTTCAACAGTTCTTTAGGGTCTTTCAGGTGATTTTTCAGGGATTTTTAAGGATATTTTAGGGTTTTTTTTACAGGAGTTTTTTAGGAATTCTCTGGAAATGTTTAGGATACCTTTAGGGCTTTTTTAGGGCTTTTAAAATAATTTTTAGGGTGTTTTAATGACTGTCTTACCGGGGCGCCCCAGCCGCCCAAGGCACCCCGTGCCGGCGCCGCGGCGCTCCAGCCCAGCCTCCCGTCAGTGCCGCCCGTGGTCGCTTCCCCTCTCCTGCCGCCCCCGCTGCATGGCGGGCCGAGCCGCGCCTTCCCCACCGCACCCTCCCGCTTCAGAGCTGCTGGATGGCGCAGCTCCGCCGCCTCCTGCAACCACGGACGTCCCAGCGTTCCCTTCCATGGCCGCAGCCGCAGCCCCGTTCCCGTTCCCGCAGCTCCGCCGCCTCCCGCACGCCCCGGCCCGCCCGCTGCCATGATGACTGCCCGCGCTGCCGTAGTGATGGAACCCACGCATGCGCAGTTGCTACAAGCCCTGCACCAGCGATATCACTCCGCGCCGACTCATGGAACCACAGCGCTGCTTCCGGGATCAGCCGCACGCATGCGCAGTTCTATCTCAACGGCCCCGCCGCCACCCCCCACTGCTTTCGCCGCAGCTTTGATACAGCCCGGTCCCGGTTCCGAGCCGCTGCATGCCGCTGTCCAGCCACAGCCGGCATCCCTGTGCCCTGTCACGCCACTTCTGCCGCCACTGCGTCTGTACACGGCACCACAGCAGGCGAAAACTGCAGCGCCTTGCACGTATCCTTCCGCGTCTCTCCTTCTGCCGGGCACCGAGAGATCCCTCCGCAGCGCAGCGCGTAACCGTGCACAACCGATACCTGATGTGCCTCCGCGTTTTCGCCTTCCACACTCCTAGCACCCAGTGGGACTACTTTGTGTCACGATTCGTCTGCACAGCCACATCCATGCACACAAACCGTGCGAGGAGGAGGAGGAGGAGGAGGAGGTTGGAATATGACAGCTGCTTTAATAAATACAGGACAGACAGAGAATTATTTTGCCCTTGCAAATGCCAACCCTTTGATCCCAACACAAAAGAATTTCGAAAAAGAACTGTTCCCAAATAGCTCCAGAGTCCCTTCAGTGTTTGGGACAGATTTCTTGACCCAAAATTAGACAGTAAACCCTGAAAATTTGCCAGCATTAATACCAAAATTAGAAAATAGATACATATCACAAAAAAATTTTGATAATTTTCAACTAACAGACTGGTGTGAAAAACGCCAATCACTTGCTTTTAAAATTTTTGAAAGTTTAATAGAAATAAAATGGTTATAAAAATAGTAATACAATTAGAATAATAATAATTTGGACAATTTGAATTAGGACAATATGAGACAACAAAACAAAGATTTACGGACATCCGGGTACCTTTTTCTGGGCAGCATGAGCCCGAAAAAGGACCCCCGTTAACAAAGGATTAACCTCTAAAAGCAATAGCCTGTTGCATAGTCATACACTTCATACATGATGCATAAATTCCATTCAAATACAGCATTCTGTCTGGTCATCATCCACTTCTTCCTTCTAATCCTAATGGTGCCTTGGAGGCAGGAAGAAGTTTGTTTCTTCTGATAAGAGGGCAATATATAAAAATTCTTTTTCTCTGAAAGATCCAGGTGTCCTGTGGCCGCTATCTTGCTGCAAGTCCTTTCTTTAAAAAAAGTATCTTACATAGCATCGTTTCTATTTTAACAGTTTTTATAACCTAAAACTATATTTAACACACTACTTAAGAGAATCAATACAGCATTCCTTTCTAACACAACACATATAATATTCATTTTAATATTTCAAAAAAGCCAATCATAAAATACCTGCATTTGTCACAATCCCCACTCTTATTCTTTGTAAATCCTTTGGCTTGAGCAATATTTCTTATCTACTTGCATCTTCTGGACTATGCGGGCAAAATAAAACAGGGGATTACACAAGGAAGAAATATAAAAATAGTTGCAACACATAAAATGAAAGATCTTAATTTCTTCTAATACATTACCCTACCAGCTAGGTTTTAACATTGTTTTCTAATTTTTGGACCGGTACCTGGGTTATTATATGCATATATATTTTTTTCTTCTTTGATTTCTTTTGCTTTTTCTAGAATGACTTTTCTGTGCTCATCAATTTTCAACAATTTGATATATTAAACTTTCCACAAACACCCCCTTCTTTGGCCAATAAATAGTGTAAAGCCAACCTATTCTGATACCCTACAGTTTTTGTTTGGCTTAGCTGACTTTATATTAACTCCAATGCCTGGGCAGCTCCATTTGCTATCATTTCTATAACTGCTTGGAGTCTTGTAATATGACTCAATAGATAATTTGGGGTCAATACAGAGTTAAGTTGCTGTGCTGGTTTTACCTTTTCGTTTATTATTTGTTTTTTTACCAAATCTCGAACCGTCAAGATTAAATGTAAAACAAATCCCTCTCTCTCCTTTTGGACATTCAATTCCAAATCTATTACCACATTTTCCTAAGTTTCTTGTAATCCAATAATTTACTCCATTTTGCCTACAGGTTCTTAATTTGGATGGGTTATAACAGTGGCTGTTGATATAGGTGTGTGTAATTAAAGAGGAACTTTGGTTTCTTTCCACGTGATGCTTTCTGCAGCATTTGTGACACAATCTTGCTGGTATCCCGAAAGGGAAAAGAGAACAAATGAGTGCCAGAAACAGGAATAACAGAGGTCCAGTATGCCTTATACTCCCACCTCCCAGGCCTGTGAGGTTGCAACCCACAGCAGGTGTATTTGATCTTCTCGGTGGCAAAAAACAGAGGCCAATCTGGTCGTGCCCTCTTTTCCTTGTCACTTTCTCTTAAATAATTTCCAGGCAAATTGGTTTGGACACCCTTTAACTGTGGTCTCTTACCGTTCTTCAGGTATCTCTCATTCACCAGGCACTAGTAATTCCCATCCACAAAACTAAGTTATTACTTGAACACTTTTTGCAATAAGAGCATAAATGTTGTGAACTACAATACTAATTATTCTCACAATTCAAGCATTTACTTATAACCCAGCTAGCATGTCCAGTATTGGAATGAATCAAATAAAGTTTACTGATGGAAATGGTAATTCCCCTTCTCCCCTGTACAATTCTCAGGCTAAGGTCAGAACACAAAAACAGTCTTGATCCTTCTATCTGGAGTATTCCTCCCCTAAGGAGATGTTTTATTCAGGCAAGACCAGAATAAAACCAGGCAGTGTTTGAAATCAGTGGTACAAGCGTTGTCTTAATTCTTAATTCTGTGTTGTTCTTTGTACATTTCTTGGATCATTTGCCTTTTTTGAAACTATTACCACTCAGTCCCCTTTGAGAAAACGCCAAGGGAAGAGCCCTTTTGCCAAGGGGCAGCATCTGAGCAGGCCAGGCAGCACGTGGGGTTCCAGGAGAGGGCTTTCAACTTTCCCCTTTTACTGTGCCAGTCCCTCCCCAGAGCCCCCAGATCCTCCACAGCACTCCCAGAAAGGAGAGGGGTTATTAGGAGAAAAAGGGTTTAGAAACAAGGGAAAATGCTTCCTTTTCCTTTATTTTTTGTGTTCAAACAGGGAGGGACTCTGCTTCCCCTGCAATTTTAGTGGTCTCAGTTGAAAGAATCCCTGCCTTTTCTATGCTGTTAGGGGTGTTAATTGACAGGGAGTCCTCATTTTCGATTATTCCCCAGTTTAAATAGAAGGGGAAAATCTTGACAAGGTTTCTTATGGGTTTGAATTAAGGGTAGCCGCCCCCTTTTTATTGTCCTGAGGCCTAAATTGAGGGAGAAGCCCAGCTGTCCCTCCATCTTAAGAGTTGAACTGAGGGAAAAATCCCTCTTTTTTCATCCCTGGAGAGATTTAAAGAGAGAAGAAAACCCTTCTTTTCCCAATAATTAAGGAGAGTAAATTAAAGGGCAGAAGCTATTTATTTGCCATTGTATTAGTTTCAGTAGAGGTAGCTGCCCCATTTCCTCTGTTTAAGGGGTGCACTGGAAGGAAGCTCTGCTTTTTTCAGCATTTTAAGGGTTTAAAAATACATTTCAGGGCCCTTCTTTCTGTGCCATAGGACCAAGTATCTCAGAGCAGGGTGAGCCTAGCATGCACTTAACCCTTACACTGCCTGGGAAGCTTTTATTTTTCTTATTTTTACTTATAATGTAGATAGGCCTAATTAGAGGTCCCAAGGAGACTTAGACGATTCATATCATAAGCATTCTTCTCCACCGGGCTCAGTCACACATGAAGTCCTACTTAGTAGCCACTAAGGAATAATTATGTAAGTTCACAGCAAATTAGCCAATTTATCTAGTTATGCTGCCTAAACAGAAAGTTTTATTTCTTACCAGTTTTCTGCCTATTTACTTCAAGTAGTTGTTGCAAAAAACAAAGCGCTGTTATTTTTCAGAAGAGTTTTCTTCTCTAACAAGCCCTTTGCTCCCCTTGAATTTGAGTCAGAGGAGCCAAACAGCTGCAACTGCTCTGAGGGCTTTCATACCGGGTGGGATTCACCCCCCTCCCTTTTCCTGGGTGCCATGGGAACGAGAGGCGGGCACCATCAGGGGTATATTAACCCCAGCCTTTGCTCAGGACCTTCATTCCCTCTCTGGGATGTGCTGGGATCAGAGCTCTCCTCTCATTTCACTCTCATTTCAGGTAAGAGGCTCTTTCAGCTTATCTCAGCTTGTTTTCAGCAGGTGTTTCTGGGCATCTAAAGCAACAGAGGCTTTGAAGATACTGTGAAGAAAACAGCATAGAATACAGGGAGTATTTAAGTTCACAGTTTTGGGTTTTGTGTTTAGGGGTGGTAAAGTGCATTTGTAATTTCCTGTTTTGTTCTTATTTTGTTTTGTATTTTTTTTTAGGAGGAGCGCAGCTTCCAGAGGCTCCAGGTTGTGTCAACTACAACACTTTTTTCAGCAGATTCATCGTGTCACAAGAGGGATCTGCCCAGTGTCCAAGATGATGTTTGAGATTGAGGCTTCAGGTGAGTTGAGGATTGTGACTAGGAGAGGGAGGGTGAGCAGGTATCCGGTTAGGAGTTATTGTTGGGGGGGTGGTTTTGAAGGCAGCAGGGTGAGGAAGGGTGTTTATTTGAGGGCCCCCCCCACCCAAGGCCTTTTAGAAGCCTAGCAGAGGCATTCACACGTCTTGCAGCACACAAGGTCATCCACTGCACTCACAGGAATGCCATTTAACTTTGCCTTTCTCTAACCCAGGTGCTACTCATAATAACGGCCACAGCCTTGGAATCAGGATGAAGCTGGAGCCTGAAGGAGCCAGGCACACTCAGGAGAGGGCAAGTAGCTGACTCGCTGGGATTTGGCCCGCATAACTCTGTACTCATACTTTGGTTTTGTTTTTCTTTATTGTACCTGACTGAGAGGCTAACAGGCGATCACGGGGCCCTCTGAGGCAGACTCATTTCAGGTGCAACGTGGATCCTCATCACCGATCATCCAAAAGATAAGTCAGGGCCACGGCCTGGAGATGGGAGAGCAGCGGGTTGGGAGTTCCTGGGACAGATTTAAAAATTAGCAGAGGGAAAAGCAATCTTCTCCAAGGGGCCTCTTAGGACAGCTAAAGGGAGAGGCTCTAATTTTGACTGCAGCTTTCAGGTGGGCAGCGCAGAGCAGTTCCGGTCCATGTCGTGTTGTCCGGTGTACCGTGTTACCTAGTGTGTCTTTGGGGTCCCTTTTGCCTTTTCCCCTCGAGACCCTCACCACAAGCATAATGTGTTGTGTTTATCGTCCCCCTGTTTGTCACGTTCTGTGTCACGGGTGTCTGCACGTATTTGTGCCGGAGCTGCTCTGCCCTGCCCTGCCGCATAGCCTGCTGCAACAGGACAAGTCCCAGGGACTTGCAGTTTGTGGGGTGTTGCCAGACTCTAGATGATATTCCTAGATAGACAGAAGATGTTTGGAGCTGTGAAGTTATCCCGCAGCCCTTTGACTTTTGTCCTTGCTTTCTTTCAGATGCAGAAGGATAAAATCCAGGGCAAAATCCATCCACCCATTCCGGGTGAGGAGGTTCCCCCAAGCAGGTCAGTCACCGTTTGTCTCTGCAGGGAGAGTGTAAAGTGTGACTCTGTTGCAGCTCTGTTCCTTTTCTTTTTAGGAAGTAAAGCTGGATATCAGCAGTCAAGATGAGGTGGGCAAGGTGAGCATTGAGTAGGGTACAGAAGCAGTTGTTAATGCTCCAGTCTCGCTTTCCAGTGCAACTCTAAGCACCTGTTCCTGTTTCTGCGCTTTAGGCAATCCACTCGGAGTACGCCAAGCCCCAGTCACCGACCGGCCGACACGCTGGGCGCGCCGCTCTCCCGAGCCCTGCGGAAGAATCGCGGGACTCGGTGAGGGAGCTGAGCGTTCTCAGGAGCACGGTGAGTAGCAGACTTGTGGGGTTTTGGCCGAGAGGCTGCCAAGATCAGGCACTGATGTTTGGTTTTCTTTAATACAGCTGTCTGAGAGACACCAGCCCAGTGCCAGCAGGACCTTCCTGGCTGACGAGGTGGCCTTTCTTAGCACCCGAGACCGGCATCCCCAGCTGTGCGAGAGATAAGTAGAGGGCCATGACCCACAGAGGGGATGAAAGCGGGGGGCTGGTTTGGGAATTACTGGGAGGGGTTTTTGAGTCCCCTTTGGAGATGGGGGGGTGTCCATGAAGCAGCCCCTTAGGCCCCATAAAAGCAAAGCCTGGCTTTGGATCACAGTGCTGAGGTGCGCAGGGCAGAGCAGTCCCGGTGTGTATCCTGTCACTTGTCTTTTGTGTATTATGTGTTGTTTGGATATGTCATGTCCTTTTACCTTAGGTCGTTGTGGGGCCTGTCAGAAACCCTGGCATCATTGTTAGCACCTGCGATCTCTGCATTCCTCGGCCTGGCACCCAGGCCATGGAACTTTGGACTCAGGAGCTCAGACAGGCATCAGACTCTCTTGTCTCTTTAGAAGCACTGGTCAGATGTCTCTTCAGGTCTTGTTCTGAGCTGTATGGACAGCTCTGCCCCTACAGGATCCATTATGGTGGACTAGGACTTGTGAGAAGGTGAGGGCAGGTAGAGGCTTCTGGCTGTAGGATTCTCGGGCATCCATCTTTGCAGTTTTTGGAATAAATCATTCGGTTAGCATCTTCTTCCTCCAGGTTTCTCTGAGCCTCATCAGCTCGCCATCCATCTTACCTCAGTCATCTAATTTTCTGTCCTTGTGCTCCTTGCAGTCATGGTTCTTGTCTCGAGATTTCTGTCCATGTTGTGTCCCTGTTGTCTGTCACGTCCTGTCTGTCCTGTGTCACGGGTGTGTGCACACATTTGTGCCGGAGCTGCTCTGCCCTGCCGCATAGCCTGGTGTAATAGGACAAGTCCCGGGAAGTTGAAATTTGTAATGTGGGGTGTAGTTGGACTCTAGATGCCATTCCTAGATTGATGTAAGGTGTTTGCAGGTTTTGAGTTATCCTGCAGGTGTTTGACATATGTTCTGACTTTCTTTCAGGTGCAGATGCATTGCACCCGTGGCAGAGCCCCCCATCCTGGGTGACGGGGTTCCCACAAGCAGGTCAGGCACCATTTGTTTCTGCAGGGGGAGTGTCAAGTGTGGCCCTGTTACAGCTTTTTTTTTTTGTCTTTATTTTTAGGAAGTATAGCTGGATCCCAGAAATCAAGTTCAGGAGAGCAAGGTGATCAGTAGCATTTCTTGTTGCTGAGCTCTCAATTCCTGGGGCACGTCTCAGTCTCCATTCTCGTTTTTGTGCCTTAGGCCATCCGCTCGGAGCACGCCAAGCTCCCATCCCCTGCGGCAGATGGACCGGGTTTGCCGCTCTCGCCAGCCCTGAGTTCCGGGTCAGGAACTGCCGAGGAGCTGCGGTGAGTCGGGGAAGTAGGGAGGAGGAGCGAGGGTCCCCTCAGGTTTCAGCCATGCCCAATCACCTCATCTCCTCTTAGCCCAGGCACCGCCTGTGACGACGGACTCGGTCTCCGAGCGTGCCCGACACGTGCGACCCGAGCAGCTGAGTGTTCTTAGGAGCACTGTGAGTAGCAGACTTGTGGGGTTTTGGCCGAGGGGCTGCCAAGATCGGGCACTGATGTTTGATTTTCTTTAATACAGCTGTCTGAGAGACACCAGCCCAGTGCCAGCAGGACCTTCCTGGCTGACGAGGTGGCCTTTCTTTGCACCTGAGATGGGCATGCCCAGCTGTGCGAGAGATAAGTAGAGGGCCACGACCCACAGAGGGGATGAAAGCAGGGTGCTGGTTTGGGAATTACTGGGAGGGGTTTTTGAGTCTCCTTTGCAGATGGGGCTGTCCATGAAGCAGCCCCTTAGGCCCCATAAAAGCAAAGCCTGGCTTTGGATCACAGTGCTGAGGTGCGCAGGGCAGAGCAGTCCCGGTGTGTATCGTGTCACTTGTCTTTTGTGTATTATGTGTTGTTTGGATATGTCATGTCCTTTACCTTAGGTCTTTGAGGGGCCTGTCAGAAACCCTGGCATCATTGTTAGCATCTGTGATCTCTGCATTCCTTGGCCTGGCAGCCAGGCCATAGAACTTTGGACTCAGGAGCTCAGACAGGCATCAGACTCTCTTGTCTCTTTAGAAGCATCCGGTCAGATGTCTTTTCAGGTCTTGTTCTGAGCTGTATGGACAGCTATGTCCCGCCAGGATCCATTATGGCGGACTAGGACTTGTGAGAAGGTGAGGGCAGGTAGAGGCTTCTGGCCGTAGGTTTCTCGGGCATCCATCTTTGCAGTTCTTGGAATAAATCATTCAGTTAGCATCTTCTTCCTTCAGGTTTCTCTGAGCCTCATCAGCTCACCATCAGTCTCTCCTCGGTCATCTCATTTGGCATCTTCTCAGTCCTTGCAGTCATCCTTCTTGCCCAGAGATTTCTGTCCGTGTTGTGTCCCCGTTGTCTGTCACGTCCCGTCTGTCCCGTGTCACGGGTGTGTGCACACACATTTGTGCCGGAGCTGCTCTGCCCTGCTGCATAGCCCTGTGCAACAGGAGAAGCCCCAGGGACTTGAAGTTTGTAATGTGGGGTGTAGTTGGACTCCAGGTGGGATTTGTAGATGGACACAAGATATCTGGAGCTCTTAAGTTATCCTGCAACAGCTTGACTCTTGTCCTGACATTTTTTTTCAGATTCAGATGGATTAAATGTGTGCCAGAGGCCCCCATCCCGGGTGAGTGGTTTCCCCCGAGCAGGTGAGGCACCATTTGTCTCTGCAGCAGAAGTGTATGTGGTGACTCTGTTACAGCTCTGTTCTTTGTCTTTCTTTTTAGGAAGTAAATCTGGATACCAGCAGTCAAGGTGAGCAGTGGAGAGAAGTAGCTGTTATTGCTCAGGTCTCAGTTTCTGGTGCTGCTCTAAGCTTCCATTCTCTTTTTTGTGCTTTAGGCAATCCACTCGGAGCCTGCCGAGCGCCCGTCACCAGCCGGCCGATGCACCGGGTTCCCTGCACGTGTGAGCCCTGTGGACGCGTTACAGGACCTGGTGATGAAGCCCTGAACTCTTCTATTTAAAGGTGCCATCCAGGTGGCCTTCAGCAGCTGCCAAGGAGTTGCGGTGAGTCGGGGAAGTAGGGAGGAGGAGCGAGGGTCCCCTCAGGTTTCAGCCATGCCAAATCACCTCATCTCCTCTTAACCCAGGCACCCCCTGTGATGACGGCCTCGGTCTCCAAGCGTGCCCGAAGCGTGCGGCCCTAGCGGCTGAGCGTTCTTAGGAGCACTGTGAGTAGCAGATTTGTGGGGTTTTGGCCGAGGGGCTGCCAAGATCGGGCACTGATGTTTGATTTTCTTTAATATAGCTGTCTGAGAGACACCAGCCTGGTGCCAGCAGGACCTTCCTGGCTGACAAGGTGGCCTTTCTTTGCAGCCGAGACTGGCATCCCCAGGAGTGCGAGAGATAAGTAGAGGGCCACGACCCACAGAGGGGATGCAAGCAGGGTGCTGGTTTGGGAATTACTGGGAGGGGTTTTTGAGTCTCCTTTGGACATGGGAGGGGTGTCCATGAAGTGCACACCCTTAGGCCCCATAAAAGCAAAGCCTGGCTTTGGATCACAGTGCTGAGGTGCGCAGGGCAGAGCAGTCCTGGTGTGTATCGTGTCACTTGTCTTTTGTGTATTATGTGTTGTTTGGATATGTCATGTCCTTTACCTTAGGTCTTTGAGGGGCCTGTCAGAAACCCTGGCATCATTGTTAGCATCTGTGCTGTCTGCATTCTTTGGCCTGGCAGCCAAGCCATGGAACTTTGGACTCAGGAGCTCAGACAGGCATCAGACTCTCTTGTCTCTTTAGAAGCATCCGGTCAGATGCCTTTTCAGGTCTTGTTCTGCGCTGTATGGACAGCTATGTCCCGCCAGGATCCATTATGGTGGACTAGGACTTGTGAGAAGGTGAGGGCAGGTAGAGGCTTCTGGCTGTAGGATTCTCGGGCATCCATCTTTGCAGTTTTTGGAATAAATCATTCGGTTAGCATCTTCTTCCTCCAGGTTTCTCTGAGCCTCATCAGCTCACCATCGGTCTCCCCTCGGTCATCTCCTTTTGCATTCTCTCAGTCCTCGCAGCCATTTTCCTTGCCAGGAGATTTCTGTCCATGTTGTGTCCCCGTTGTTTGTCACGTCCTGTCTGTCCCGTGTCACGGGTGTCTGCACACACATTTGTGCCGGAGCTGCTCTGCCCTGCTGCATAGCCTGGTGCAATAGGAGAAGTCCCGGGGACTTGAAGTTTGTAATGTGGGGTGTAGTTGGACTCTAGGTGGGATTTGTAGATGGACACAGGATATCTGGAGCTCTTAAGTTTTCCTGCAAAAGCTTGACTCTTGTCCTGACATTTTTTTCAGATTCAGATGGATTAAATGTGTGCCAGAGGGCCCCATCCCGGGTGAGGGGTTTCCCCCAAGCAGGTGAAGCACCATTTGTCTCTGCAGCAGAAGTGTATGTGGTGACTCTGTTACAGCTCTGTTCTTTGTCTTTCTTTTTAGGAAGTAAATCTGGATACCAGCAGTTAAGGTGAGCAGTGGAGGGAAGTAGCTGTTATTGCTCCAGTCTCAGTTTCTGGTGCTGATCTAAGCTTCCATTCTCTTTTTTGTGCTTTAGGCAATCCACTCGGAGCCTGCCAAGCCCCCGTCACCAGCCGGCCGATGCACCGGGTTCCCTGCACGTGCGAGCCCTGTGGACGCGTTACGGGACCTGGTGATGAAGCCCAGAACTTTTCTCTTTAAAGGTGCCATCCAGGTGGCCTTGGGTACCTGCCAAGGAGTTGCGGTGAGTAGGGGAAGTAGGGAGGAGGAGCGAGGGTCCGCTCAGGTTTCAGCAATGCCACATGACCTCGTCTCCTTTTAACCCAGGCTTACACCGTGACAATGTCCTCAGCCTCGGAGCGCGGCCGAAGGGTGCGGCCCCAGGCGCCGGGCATTCTTAGGAGAACGGTGAGTGGCAGAATTGTTGGGTTTTGGCCAGTGTGCTGCAGAGATCATGCACTGATATTTGGATTTCTTTCACGTAGCTGACTGAGAAACAACAGGGAGTTGTTGAACAACAGTGCCAGCAGGAACTTCCCAGATGTTGAGGCTGCCTTCTTTTGCACCTGATATGGATCTGCATCCCCAGCAGTGCGAGAGATAAGTAGAGGGCTACAACCCACAGAGGGGATGAAAGTGGGGCGCAGGGTAGGGACCCACCATGAGGGATTTTTGAGTCTCCTTTGGACATGAGGGTGTCCATGAAGTGCACACCCTTAGGCCCCATAAAAGCAAAGCCTGACTTTGGATCACAGTGCTGAGGTGCGCAGGGCAGAGCAGTCCCGGTGTGTATCGTGTCACTTGTCTTTTGTGTATTATGTGTTGTTTGGATATGTCATGTCCTTTACCTTAGGTCGTTGTGGGGCCTGTCAGAAACCCTGGCATCATTGTTAGCACCTGCGATCTCTGCATTCCTCGGCCTGGCAGCCAAGCCATGGAACTTTGGACTCAGGAGCTCAGACAGGCATCAGACTCTCTTGTCTCTTTAGAAGCATCCGGTCAGATGTCTTTTCAGGTCTTGTTCTGAGCTGTATGGACAGCTATGTCCCGCCAGGATCCATTATGGCGGACTAGGACTTGAAAGAACGTGAGGGCAGGTAGAGGCTTCTGGCCGTAGGATTCTCGGGCATCCATCTTTGCAGTTTTTGGAATAAATCATTCGGTTAGCATCTTCTTCCTCCAGGTTTCTCTGAGCCTCATCAGCTCACCATCGGTCTCCCCTCGGTCATCTCCTTTTGCATTCTCTCAGTCCTCGCAGCCATTTTCCTTGCCCGGGGATTTCTGTCCGTGTTGTGTCCCCATTGTCTGTCACGTCCTGTCTGTCCTGTGTCACAGATGTCTGCACACACATTTGTGCCGGAGCTGCTCTGCCCTGCCGCATAGCCTGGTGCAATAGGAGAAGTCCCGGGGACTTGAAGTTTGTGGGGTGTAGTTGGACACAAGATATCTGGAGCTATTAAGTTACCCTGCAACAGTTTGACTTTTGTCCTGACTTTCTTTCAGATGCAGAAGGATAAAATCCAGGGCAGACCCCCCCATCCCGGGTGTGGGGATTGCCCCGAGCATGTGAGTCCATGTTTGTTTCTGCAGAGGAAGCATAAATGGTGGCCGTTACAGCATTGTTCGTTGTCTCTCTTTTTAGGAGGTCAAGGCCGAGAGCAGCAGTCAAGGCCGAGTGGGCAAGGTGAGCATTGAATAGCGTACAGAAGCAGTTGTTATTGCTGAGGTCTCAGTTTTGGTGCAGCTCTAAGCATCTTGTCTTGTTTTTTTATTTTAGGTGGTCCACTTGCCATCTCTCCTGGCCGAGCACGCCTATGCCAGGTGTGTGCAGCTTAAGGTATCGGTGTGGCATCCTTGTCAGATTAGGGAGGTTGTGTTTTCACAGTATCTCAGCATGCTTTTCCGATTTGTTTCTTTGCAGGTGCTGTCGCTGCCCTAGGCATGCCAAGGAACAGAGGAGGGCAGGTGAGTCGGCGTTTAGGCAGGCTGACTCCTAGGTGAGCGTTACACAGCAGCATGCTAAGCGTGTCCCTTTTCTCTTTGCAGGTATCTTCCGGGCACCCTCCAGAGCCAAATCAAGATTTGAGGTGAGCCGGGGCAGTGGTGCAGAGGAGTCCCGGGGATTACTGTTTTTGAGGGCAATAGTCAGGTTTTCTGTTTTGTCTTAGGTACCCTGAGGAGGCTTGTAGCCCAAGCTTGGAAACGGCAGCACCGAAGCACACACGGAGAGCATCTCAACGTCCACGTCCGACCGAGGATGGATTTTGTCCTCTCATCTTCCAAAAGCTAAGTGTCGGGGCCAGCGGTTGGGAGAAGGGGAATAGCCTTTACTATCACAGGAGGCAATCAGATGTCAGCTTAGCGGAGAGGTCTGTAGCGGGGCAGGCTCTCTGGAAGTAAAGGGAGAGGGTTTCCCCTCAGCCTTGCCAGAGCCTTTGCCGGGCAGGACAGTTCCGACCCATCTCCACATTCTCGGGAACTTTGCGTCGTCCGCCTCCCTCGACTCGACGTCGTCACGGATCTTTCCCCCGAGGAGCTCGCCTTCACGTCCGGAGCTACGGCCACGGTCACCCGGCTGTCGGCTTCCTTCTCTAGGCTCGCCGCCCCTCTCGAGCATCCTCTTAACTGCTTCGGCACTAACTTCTTTTGACGAGTTCCGTTTCATCATCACGTGCTCTCGTCCTAGGGCTTCCTTTCCTTTGGCATCATCAGCCTCTGGCTCACCTTGCACTAGGAATCTCGGGTCCCTACGGGGACAGTGCCAGGCAGTTGTCACTCGTCTCTGTGTCATGTCGTCCGTGTCCGTGTTATGTCGTCCGTGTCCATCATCTTGCGTGTCACAGGCCTTTGTTACGTCTCAACGCTTTATTGGCACTATTCCGTGCCACGTAGGCCATATTCTACTCATGTTCCTTTCCGGATATCCCTTATTCCGGCATCTTTACATTTTTACTCTTTGAGACAGGAATGTCTCAAAGGGACAAGATGTTCTCATCCATCTTCCTTTTCACTACCAGCTTTGGTAGTGCTTTTTTTTCCACGCCATTCTCTTGGACTTCCCGAGGGAGCGTCTTACACCCTCCTCACGTGACTGCAGGAGTTCTATAGGTTCCATCTTCTCAAAGGGTACAGGGCTCAAGAATTAATCTTCCAGAGAGCTATCTCAAGTCCTGGCTTATACTGTATGTACTTACATTGTTTGTACCTATGCTGCTTTATACTGTATGTACTTACATTGCGTTTTACCTATGTTGGCTTACACTGTATGTACTTACATTGTGTGTACCTATGCTGGCTTATATTGTATGGACTTACACTCCATGCACACTTGCACTGTATGCGTCTGCTTTTATTGTGTGTACTCATGTTGTACCACTTATGGTCGGAGCTGCCCTGCCCTGTCATGTAGTCACAGTTAAGTAGCAGAGTTATAAAAACTTTACTGTTCATCTGTCTTTAGTGGGGTTTAGGGTGGAAAATTTATCGGTCAGAGCGGGGACAAGTCCTAGCTGTCAGCCACTCGTTGACCGCTTCCTGTCGTCTCACAGGTCCCCCAGGCTGCCGATTTCCCCAGAAGCTACAATTTGACGTCAAGGAGCGGCAGCCAGAAGAAGCGTGGAAGCACGTTCTTCAGCATCTCGAGTAAGAGCCACAGGGAACGTTTAAATGGGAGGAGTGCGTGAGCGTGTGTGAGAGCACGTGTCTGTCTGTCGGCGTCTGCTCATCTCTGCGTGTGTGAGCGCATGCTGTGACTGGATTTAACCTTGTGTGTGTGACTTGCTTTTCAGGTTTTTCAACTCATTTGTAAATTTAGAGTAAAAAATCCCCAGCCGGGTTTAGCCCCCCCACCCCCCCGGCTGTTTTTTTTTTTTCTTTTTTTTTTTCCCCCGGCTGGGTTTTTTTTTTCCTGGGTCCCGGTTGATCTGCGAGGCAACGTTCATCGCCAAAGTTTGGGCACAGACCCTCCAGGGACCGGGTATTTCTTCAGGCAGGAGGAATTTTTGGAGACTCCAGGGAACCACGTTCCCGAGGACCAATGATTGCTGGGGTGTAATTTAGCAGTTGTGATCAGAGGGATGGCGAGTTTGTGTGTCATTTGAAAGGGGTGTTAATGGTAGATGAATGCTGTTTTTTGTGTGCTTTTGTTGTTTTGGGTGTCCTGTAACAATAAATCCACAAGTAATGAAAATAGAAAAAGGTTATCATCTTGTGTTAATGTGTGTGTTGTGTTGTATTGCTCTGTATTGCAGTGTGAGCACAGGGTGAACTCTCTCCTCCTTGCTGTGACACCTGGGCTGGCAGGGATGACACAGTGACCTCTGCCAGCTGATGCTGCCTGTGCCATCACCTGGCACTGATGTGTTTGATGAAAATCCTTTCACTGGGTTTTTTCTCCTGAGAAGCCTCAGAACAGAAATGGAACCAATAACAATCTGCTGGCTGTGGAGTGTGGGCTGGAGATGGTTTAGCAACAGGGGCATCTTGGGTTGGTCTCCTGTGCATTGTTTCTACTTGATGACCAATCATGGTCCAGCGGTGTTGGGGCTGTGAGCAGTCCCAGGTTTTTATTATTCATTCCTTTCCAGCTTTCTGATGTCTCCTTGCTCTTTTAGTGTAGTTCTAATATCTCATTTTCTTTTAATATAATAGAGATCATAAAATAATATTTCAGCCTTCTGAAAGGGGGAGTCAAGGTTCTCATCTCCTCCCTTGTCCTGGAGGACCCTCAAACACCACCACAATCAGCGGCCGAGCGGGTTTGTGTGAGCCCCTCAGGAACCCTCGTCCGGTCCCGAGTTGGCAGACACCGGGGAGGCAGCCCTGACATGGCCAACAGCGGGGTGACACTGTCTGTGCCCCGAGGGTGCTGAGGGCACCTGGGCTGGGGGGAGACACTCTCTGTGTGTGCCCCGAGGGTGCTGAGGGCACCTGGGCTGGGGGGAGACACTCTCTGTGTGTGCCCCGAGGGTGCTGAGGGCACCTGGGCTGGGGGGAGACACTCTCTGTGCCCCGAGGGTACTGAGGGCACCTGGGCTGGGGGGAGACACTCTCTGTGTGTGCCCTGAGGGTACTGAGGGCACCTGGGCTGGCCGGGAGACACTCTCTGTGCCCCGAGGGTACTGAGGGCACCTGGCCTGGCGCCTTTGCAGCAGAAGAGACACCAGAGACAGCGTTAGAAGATAAAGGGCCGACTCTTAGCAGGGGTTAATCCAAGGTTTTATTAGGACCCCAAAAGGAGCTCCTGCACCTCAGGGGGCTCCTGCCCAGAGCCCCGGGAGATGTGCCAAGGTTACATTTTAAGGGAGGTGGAAACCGAAAGTAGATAACATCCTACCAACCATTAAGTGACCCTAAGGGATGGATCCTGGGGGATAGACATATAGGACAGCGTATGGGGCAAGGCTTGGGGGGCTGACCCCGAGCCTCTGGCTGATCACTCGAGGACTTGGACTGAAACTTCTGCATGGGGGGGGATGGGAGGCTGAGTGATTGACAGAGAGCCAGGGTGGGGGTTTGGGGATGATCTCATCCGAGAGAGGGATAACACAGGTAAAGGGAGGGGGGTACAGTTTGGGATAAACCATTTGGGAAAAATTACTTCAAAGTATTACAAAGTATAAAAATGCACTACAGCAGATTTGGGCAGCACCAAATAAAATGTAATAAAATGCTTTAAAAATAGAAAAATAAAAAAAAAACCAAAATTAATTAAAAATAAATAATAAAAAAACCAAACTGTAAAGTGCTGTAAAGTGCTGTACAAGTTCCATAAAATGTACTGCCGTAATGCAAGACCCTCAAACACCACCACAATCACCAGCTTAAATTGGTCTGGGCAGCACCAAATAAAATAAATTAAAAAGCTTTAAAAATAGAAAAATTAAAAAAAAAATAAAAAAATAAAATTAAAAAATAAATGCTTTAAAATAGAAAAATTAGAAATAAAAAACAAAAAAGAAAATTAAAAAAATAAAATGCTTTAAAAAGAGAAAAATTAAAAATAAAAATTAAATAAAAAATAAAATATAAAAAATGCTTTAAAAATAGAAAAATTAAAAATAACAATTAAATGAAAATAAAATAAAATAAATAAAATAAATGCTTTTAAAAATAGAAAAATTATAAAATAAAAAATTTAATTACAAAACAAAATTTAAAAATATAATAAATGCTTTAAAATATAAAAATTAAATATAAAAATTAAATTAAAAATAATAAAATTAAAGGATTAAAAATAGAAAAATTAAAAATAGAAATAAAAAATTAAAAAATAAAAGGTTTCAAAATAAAAATTAAAATAAAAATTAAATAAAATAAAATTAAACAATAAAAAAGCTTTGAAAATAGAAAAATTAAAAA
>NW_023416806.1:0-56650 GCF_012460135.2 Molothrus ater | reverse complement strand
CGAAGAAGGGGGAAATTGTAGCAATCTGTAGTTCACAGCGTGGTGTATGATGGTTGGTTGAATGAATTTTGTTATGGCTTAAAGCTATGGAACTGATAAAGGCCTGAGTGCTTCAAAAGCCTGGTTTTTGCAAAAAAGCAGCTCTCCTCTGCACCTGCCTGGGGACTATGCATCACTAGGGACCCTCACTCCCAGTTTGCCAAGGAGATGATCAGTAGGAATGTTGCAGAGCTGCCGTGTCCATATGAACGGAATGGCAAAGAGTGAAGCGGTGGGTATTTTTGGGCTTTAATACAATGCTGCTGCATTGGTGCCAGTTTAGTCGGTTTTCCATCAGTGGCCTTTCTGTCTAGAAGTACACTGCCCAGTCTTTCTAGCATGTGATACCATTTCCTTCCTGTTGTTTTAATACCTTCCTTCAGTTGAAAGGATGATACAATCTTTACATTTTGAAGATCCCTGTTAGGAAACACTATGCCAGAGGAGTCATTGCTCCCTTTTCTTCTGCCTCCTTTGTAATTTTCAGAGCCTCATTTCAAATTTCTGCTAATGTCGAGAAGAATACTGAGACTACTCAGCAGGGTTGACGCTCTCAGCTGCTTTCCTCTTTCATACTGCTTCATACTGTATGTGACTTAATGGCCTGGTTTTGTCATCCGCATTTTGCTGTGATCTGTGAACACAAAAAGAAGTCTTTGTTTTTTGCAAGAACTGCTCCTAGGAGGATTTGTGTTCCTTTTGATTTCTACGGTGTTAGCCCTGTTGCAGAAAAAAAGGAGATTGTACCCTCTTCTTGTGCTCTCATTCCCTCCTCTCTGCTTTGCATGTCCTAGTTAATCTACTGCCATGACTCATTTGGCATCATCTCATAGTGCAAATTCTGCACAGTTTCATGGACTTACAAATGCCAGTTGCCAAGGAGCTTATAGAACCATTCAAAGATTAAAGAATTGTAGGGCTGGGCAAGTCCAGCTGCTGAAACTGTAAGTGGTTAAGTCATGCCATATTAAAGAGACAGAGCAAATCAGTTCATCTAGGACTTTCAACTGGACACCTCTGAGAATAACAGCTTGACAGCAATGACACAGCCATCTTCCTAGCTGTATTCCAGAAAGAGAAAAGGGACACCTTCAATGGTTAAGATGTTTGGCATGAGAAAACAGCAAGAAATGTAGCACAAAATACTTGAGCCAGATAAAGTGCGTTTTTCTCGTGAGAATTTTGCAGTTGTTCTTTCTTGTCTGTGCCTTTACTTTTCACAGAAGACAGGGAGGGCGTTTAATTATTATTGTTCTTTTGTTTTCTATTCTTGGCCTCCCTCTTTCCACCTGCCATTAACAATTTTGCCTTTCTTTACTGGCTTCTCTTTCTTTACTTATAGAAGGTTACATGAGGTCCTCCAACCTTGTCATAAACATTCGCATACAGTGGAAAGGAGTAGAAGGTACATCTAAATGCACAAAACAGACCCAGAAAAATAGAGTTTTTTTACAGTCTTCTGTGAGAACAAGATATCTTTGAACTGAGTAATGCTTTAACTTTTAGTCCACTTATTACTATTATTACAAGTGTCTGGCCTTTAGTACATAGCCTTTGAAATCATCCAGCCCAATATTTTTGGCTAATTTTGTTTTATTTCTCTCGGGGACTTTGTTTCTTAAAGAATAGTCCAGAGCCAGAGCGTCCACGGTAGAGTTATGCTGCCATAATAAAAGCGTCGTAAATTCTGGTACAGTTTGTGCTGGTAATACGTCTAGGAAAGAAAGGTTTTACATCTTTTTTGACTTTCAAATGTAACCATTATTTGAAAAAGTTAAGAGTTGGGCTTTCCCCCCCTCCAAAATACTTCTCTCTGGAATGTTACTCAGGGATTACACATAAAAGCTCACCCTGTAAAATATGTTGCGGATAATCTGCAGTAAGCGCAGCTTAGCAGCTAGAGATGATTATGTGGGTTAAATGACATTCCTTCCTTCTGCGGTGATGGAAACTCTGTCTACGCAGACATACTCAACAAAAGTTACCATGGCTTAGCTCCTCTCCTAAACTTCACGTGCATTTTAAAACTTTCCAAGAAGGTGAATTCAAGCTCCTTCATTGCTCTCTGCTGGAGTCCCAAGAAAATATCAGTGTGCTTTTTGTCATTTACAGCTGTCATTGCTTAGCTCTTGAACATGAGACTCTCTCATGACTGATGAAAGTTGTCTAGTTAAGAGTGGGTCAAAGACACGCTCCTGCTCTAGAAGGAGATGAGAAGGTTTCTGCAGTCTTTGTCATCTCTACTGCTTGTGATTTCTATACAAAACCAGTGGGAAGTTTTCTGAAGGCAGTCCAGAAGCTGGCAATATGGACAGCTTACAACCAAACACTTGCTGCACTGCTATCACGGTGATACCAGGAAGGACTTAAAAAATTTAGAAGGGCAAACAAAGCAGTTGGAAGGAAAAGAACATTAACCATTATTCCATTCTTCTAATATGTCCTCCTTTAAGTCATCATTTTCATGCAGTTTAACGGCTTGTGTTGGTATCCCTCAAAAGGAATCTGAGACAGAGTAAGCTTTTTAATGCAGTAGATGTGACACGGGCAGGCCAAGTTGCCTTTGTTGACATCAAATGCCAGTTATGCTTGAGCTACCCTTTGCTTAAGGTACTTCGCTTACACAAAGAATTTTACTCATCATTGAGCAAATTTTGCTGTCATGATTGAGTAAATTTTATTCATGATAGAGTGAATTTTACTGTCACTCAGAATTTTACTGTCATGATTGGCATTGAAACTTTTCAAGGAAAGCTCTGGATAGCAATGTTTGTGTAAAAATAGCAGTTTATCTCCTGTATTTGTGTGAAGCAGGTAAGCCTTTTGCTGTCACCAGTGTTGCTTACCCTTTCATGTCATATCCCTCTTCATATCCATATTCTGCTGAAGGCTTATTAATCCGCTTTAAAATTGGCACGTGGAATAAGACTACTTTTCCTTTTTGAAAGCTAATGTCATTTGACCTAGTGACAGTAAATAATTCATTAATTGTAAGTCCCCAGCTAGCATCTTTTAAGCATATTCTAACCTTCTAAAGAAGTAACAAAAACACTCTCCAATACTTGACTTTCTTAAGCACACAAAATGCTTCCCTCCTTTGCAGTTGGCATCTGGAAAATGAACCACATCTCTGCAGTATTTTAACGTGCACCATATTTAGCCAAGTAATTCAAAAGAAATAAAAAGCAGCCCCTTCAATTTGGAAATATTTTTGAATTGTTTTTGAATATACAAAACATACCCTTACCGTATGCATTGCATGCAGATTTAATCGTCGTGAAAGCAAACCCTATGTTTCTGTTGGGATAGCACGGTTTTCCAGTTTCCACAATTGTTCTTGGCACAGTTTTCTACTTATGTGACTGTTAGGACACTCGTAGGTACTTCTAAGGTACTGTAGTAAGCGGAGAAGGAGGAGAGGTTGTGCCTTATTTCTGGCTTCCTTTGGTTTTCTTTTTGGTTTTCTTCCTCTTGCTCTTTTTCATGTCACCTTTCTAGATACTGTGATTTAGATTTGCAGTTTACTAAGCTGTGTTTTCTGTCTGGAATTCTTTGAAATTCCCAGAGGAACCCCACCGGTAAATATGCATCTTTTTATGATTTGCTAGCTACATAGAAAATCTTCCTGCTGCTCTAAAATGCTTTTATTTGATATGCATTTTTATCACCATTCCAATGAAAAGAAAAGTTCCTCTATTCACTGCTTTTGTACTGGATTCAGTTCAATGTGCGCTAACGGTGCAAAAAAGTCCTGCTGGAAGAAGGGATCTGCATACAAATTGACCAAGACATGTGCTACAAGGGTCTTGGAAAGGTTCAAAGTTTCTCTACCTTTCTGGCAGTCTGTCTTCACAGCAGGACTTGATGAGGGATTTTGCTGGCGTTTCTTTGACAGAAAGCAATAACAAAGCAAGCAAAATGGAGCAGCAAAAGAAGAATGGAGCAGCAAAAGGTACATTATCCCCTCTGTTATTATCATTGTCGAAACAGATTTTTTCACACCATGTTACATCAAATACCTTAGTAGAGCTAAAGACTAGAAAAACGCAGCTCTGTTCTGGTTCATTAAAAGCAAAGCCATCTGTGGACAGAAGTGCCCAGCGTGATGCTGGGAACTCCTAGCTGGTTTCAGTAAGCTGTCTGGAGAACGGCATTTTCGGTGGGCTTTACTAGCGTGTCTGTAAGGAGAGGGAGTTTATGTGCAGCTTTGAGCCCTGAGAGTGCCATAGGCAAAGAGACCCATCGTGTAGCTCTCTGACCAGCCACAGCACACTGAGGCGTGATGGATTACTCCCAGAGTTCACGTGGTAGAAAGGTTTTCTGCCCCCGTGAAGGACAACACATCCATTTGCTTGACTAGAGCCATTCTGTATGTTACAATGGTAACTTGAATTCATCAAGTTTGTGCTATTTGTACAATGGCAGTGAGCTTGGATTCTTAAGCTTCTCGTGTTTGACCTGTTTCCTGTTTCAGTAAATAGCAAAACTTCCAAGGACTGCAGCGACAAGAAGATGAAGCTGCTAGTGTATTTCAAATCTTTGCCTAATAAAATGGTGATTTTTGCACATATTCGCAATGGAAATTTACGGTACCGAAACACCAGCTCTGCTCAGGGCAATTCTGAAATTGACTTGAGCTCTTTTCCCTGTTTCTTAGCAGGTGAACTGAGATACTTCTAGCTTCCAAGGCAAGGCGTTTGACAGCAGCTTCAAAAAGGCCCAGGCTGTTGGATGAAAAGGTGGAAAAACTGAGGGAAATGGGGGGAAATTTCACTTCTGGTTTATGTCATAGATTCAGCCAGATGATCAACAAGCATTAGTTTTATGAGGTACCAGCGTAGTCTTTCACTCTTGCAGATCCCCAAAAGCTTAACCATCCAGCAGCTTCTTCCTTGCAACAAGTGCCACAGCCAAAAGCCAGGCCTGGCCGTCACCTTCTCCTCGCAGCCTACAAACTCTGCCAAACATACCGGTGATTCTCACTTTCCTTCTCAGCTACATGGACAAGCACATCCTCTCCATGTCTCCGAGTCCTTAGTGAAACCAAACAGCGGTTCACCTTCAAACAGCTCAGTGTGCCAGGACAGAAAGATTTCACTGGCCTGTGAAATCTTGCTTTTTCCTTGCAGCCTTTTATTTTCAGAGCATACACCGAGGCATTGCACTTTGCTTCTCAGCTGAGTGCATTGCCATATTGCTGGAGTCCCACACGTCCATCTCCTTCTCGCACTAACTGCTTCTGTTGAAACATGCTGATGTGATGTGCTTTCCTGCTCAGCTATTCACACAGTCACATTCTATGTCCTGCTTGCAGTCTGAATCTAAAAGGAGACGTTTCTGACTATGTCTCACAGACACAGATGTACCAGGATGAAAAGGTTGCTTGGACCTTGCCACTTACGTTCGAAAACATCCATTCACTCCACAATCAAGAGACACCTTTCTTTGCTTTACATCCTGCAAACTTCACACAGACACACACACACACACAGACACACACACACGAGAGCTACGCACTTTCTTTCTTTCTTTCTTAGCTGCACACACTCACCTATTTCCCACCTTGACCTCTCTACCACTTCTCCTTCGGCCTTGCTGTGCATGGACATTTCCTGTTAAGATACCCATTGTGTTGCCTATCCCTCCCCCACATTGCCTTGCCTTTCCTACCCAATCTTGCATTTCCTTGTCATTGCTGACAATTCCTTTCTTTTCCCTTGCCTTCCTGACCCATGCATGTCCTTCCCTTGCCCTTCATACCAACCCAGTGCCTTGTATTGACTTGCTCACCTATCCTTCTTTTCCTTCCCATTTGTCCAGCTCCAATCTTTCATTTCCTTCTCCTTCTAGGACTCTTATTGCCTTGTCTCCCTCTCTTTTGTGTTGCCTGGCAAAGCCACCACTTGTCTGGCCTTGTCCTTGAACCCCTTCCTTGCCTTGCATTACCTTGCTCACCAGTCCCCCACCTGGAATTCACCACCTCTCTTTTTGTGGAATCTCTTCCACATGCATTGCCCTGCCTGCTTCTCCTAGGATTCTCCAGGCTTCCACTGGCTTTTTTTTCTCAAGGCCCCAGCGTTTCAGGAGCTTGTGAGAGGAAGCCTGGAGGAGGCCACGTGCAAGCACACCTATCTGTCCTGACAGCTTTCTTCTGACACCTATGCTTACATGTCTTGAATTTTGGACACAAAGTTCATCTTTCACCCTTGGGCTTCAGGGGCAGAATGACAGTTCTTTTGCATACAAAGGAAAGCAGGCAACTCAAGTGTCTTAGGTGCAGATTAAACATGACCCATGCAAGATCAAGGCTGGACAGAGCGGTCGGTCTGGGCCGCTTTTGTGTACCAGCAGTCTTTGAATGGACCTGCCACTTGCCTTGCTTTGGGCAACCAACCAGTTTCCTTGCCATGCCCTGCTAATTCTCCATTGCTTTGCATTCCCTTGCATACCCATGCCTCACATTTGACCTGCCTGCAGTTTTCCTACAGGGCTTGGCCTTGCCTAGCCCTTCCGGTTACCATCACCTCCTATGTCCAGCCTTGCCTCTAACTTCTGGGACTTGTCTCACCTACCACTCCATTTGCTTTCCCCTCACGGCTTCAGTCTTGCCAACCTGTCCCTTGACTTGCCTACAATTGCCTACACTTGCTTTGCATTGCCTTACCTGCATGGAAGGCAAGGCAAAGAGTGGTAGACAAGGCAAAGCAAAGCCAGGAAGTTATTTGAAGGGCTAGGCAAGGCAGACATAGGCAAGCAAGCAAAGCTAGGGTAGGGTAGGCTAGGAAAACTAGGCATGGTACTGGAGGCAAGGCAAAGCCAAGTGACTTGGAGTGCCTTGCCTTGCTTGGGAAGTAAAAGATACGGTGGCAATGTTGGTAGGGCTGATGATAAGGTATCGTGGGAAGGTATAGTACAGCAAGACATTTCTGTCCTGGTCCTTTCTGTGTAGGAGCCATTGTTGGACAGAGTCAGTACCGGACGTGGTATGCAACTTTTGCTCGGTAAGTTCCTGAAGGAGAACAGCAATGCTTTCTCATGGAAAGGAAAGAACTTAGCCCCAGTGTTGGAGGTGCAGATAAGAAGCTGTGTCGTGCAGCTTAAGGGCGGCAGCAACTTTCTATCCTGGCATATTTGGTTTGGAAGCACTGACTCAATTTGTACAATCATGGAGTCGGTATCCATCTTTGGAAGGCAGTCTCCTTCCTGAAAGAATCCATTTGGCATGTGTTTTCCACTTTCTCAAGGCAGCCTTCTTGAAATTCTGCCAGCACGCTTCTTTTGGACAAGGTAAAGAGCTGCGCTGGGTCTTGGTGTGCAGCCTAGCTAGTGCCCCGCACAGGTAATGCCCAATAACAGTGGTCTGACACCTTTGTAGAGGATCAGGCCCTGGATGCTTTGGATTTTGGAGGAGGGGATGAAGAATGAAAGGTAGTTGTCCAAAACTCGTTCTTTTCCAATAGAATAACCATGGAAAAGGCAGGAGAGTGGTAAAGTACTGTTTTCTCTAAGTCTGAATGCTGCCCACACTGTGCCTGTGTGCTGCAGCTTGCATCTTCGCCTTTGGGAAGCTGCCGCTCGCCGATTCTCCCGGAGGCGAAGAAGCGGCTTCTTCGCACACAGAGCATTGTGGCGAGCGCAGGGAGCTCCTGAGAGCGGTTTGTGCCGAAAGAAGCCCGGGACCGGCACTTAGCTTCGGAGAGCTGCGTATCTGCGTCTTCTGCGTGTCTTGCCGCTCTACACTCAGCAAAAAGCTTTTCCACCATATCTTGCAAGGAGAAACTCTGCCAGGAAAGAAAACATCCAAAATCTTGTTCTAAAGCTTGCACGGGGGTCTGCAAAGAGTTTGGCAAGAATGAAAGGTAGTTGTCCAAAACTCGTTCTTTTCCAATAGAATAACCATGGAAAAGGCAGGAGAGTGGTAAAGTACTGTTTTCTCTAAGTCTGAATGCTGCCCACACTGTGCCTGCTGTGCTGCAGCTTGCATCTTCGCCTTTGGGAAGCTGCCGCTCGCCGATTCTCCCGGAGGCGAAGAAGCGGCTTCTTCGCACACAGAGCATTGTGGCGAGCGCAGGGAGCTCCTGAGAGCGGTTTGTGCCGAAAGAAGCCCGGGACCGGCACTTAGCTTCGTAGAGCTGCGTATCTGCGTCTTCTGCGTGTCTTGCCGCTCTACACTCAGCAAAAAGCTTTTCCACCATATCTTGCAAGGAGAAACTCTGCCAGGAAAGAAAACATCCAAAATCTTGTTCTAAAGCTTGCACGGAGGTCTGCAAAGAGTTTGGCAAGAATGAAAGGTAGTTGTCCAAAACTCGTTCTTTTCCAATAGAATAACCATGGAAAAGGCAGGAGAGTGGTAAAGTACTGTTTTCTCTAAGTCTGAAGGCTGCCCACACTGTGCCTGTGTGCTGCAGCTTGCATCTTCGCCTTTGGGAAGCTGCCGCTCGCCGATTCTCCCGGAGGCGAAGAAGCGGCTTCTTCGCACACAGAGCATTGTGGCGAGCGCAGGGAGCTCCTGAGAGCGGTTTGTGCCGAAAGAAGCCCGGGACCGGCACTTAGCTTCGGAGAGCTGCGTATCTGCGTCTTCTGCGTGTCTTGCCGCTCAACACTCAGCAAAAAGCTTTTCCACCATATCTTGCAAGGAGAAACTCTGCCAGGAAAGAAAACATCCAAAATCTTGTTCTAAAGCTTGCACGGAGGTCTGCAAAGAGTTTGGCAAGAATGAAAGGTAGTTGTCCAAAACTCGTTCTTTTCCAATAGAATAACCATGGAAAAGGCAGGAGAGTGGTAAAGTACTGTTTTCTCTAAGTCTGAAGGCTGCCCACACTGTGCCTGTGTGCTGCAGCTTGCATCTTCGCCTTTGGGAAGCTGCCGCTCGCCGATTCTCCCGGAGGCGAAGAAGCGGCTTCTTCGCACACAGAGCATTGTGGCGAGCGCAGGGAGCTCCTGAGAGCGGTTTGTGCCGAAAGAAGCCCGGGACCGGCACTTAGCTTCGGAGAGCTGCGTATCTGCGTCTTCTGCGTGTCTTGCCGCTCTACACTCAGCAAAAAGCTTTCCACCATATCTTGCAAGGAGAAACTCTGCCAGGAAAGAAAACATCCAAAATCTTGTTCTAAAGCTTGCACGGAGGTCTGCAAAGAGTTTGGCAAGAATGAAAGGTAGTTGTCCAAAACTCGTTCTTTTCCAATAGAATAACCATGGAAAAGGCAGGAGAGTGGTAAAGTACTGTTTTCTCTAAGTCTGAATGCTGCCCACACTGTGCCTGTGTGCTGCAGCTTGCATCTTCGCCTTTGTGAAGCTGCCGCTCGCCGATTCTCCCTGGAGGCGAAGAAGCGGCTTCTTCGCACACAGAGCATTGTGGCGAGCGCAGGGAGCTCCTGAGAGCGGTTTGTGCCGAAAGAAGCCCGGGACCGGCACTTAGCTTCGGAGAGCTGCGTATCTGCGTCTTCTGCGTGTCTTGCCGCTCTACACTCAGCAAAAAGCTTTTCCACCATATCTTGCAAGGAGAAACTCTGCCAGGAAAGAAAACATCCAAAATCTTGTTCGAAAGCTTGCACGGGGGTCTGCAAAGAGTTTGGCAAGAATGAAAGGTAGTTGTCCAAAACTCGTTCTTTTCCAATAGAATAACCATGGAAAAGGCAGGAGAGTGGTAAAGTACTGTTTTCTCTAAGTCTGAAGGCTGCCCACACTGTGCCTGTGTGCTGCAGCTTGCATCTTCGCCTTTGGGAAGCTGCCGCTCGCCGATTCTCCCGGAGGCGAAGAAGCGGCTTCTTCGCACACAGAGCATTGTGGCGAGCGCAGGGAGCTCCTGAGAGCGGTTTGTGCCGAAAGAAGCCCGGGACCGGCACTTAGCTTCGGAGAGCTGCGTATCTGCGTCTTCTGCGTGTCTTGCCGCTCTACACTCAGCAAAAAGCTTTTCCACCATATCTTGCAAGGAGAAACTCTGCCAGGAAAGAAAACATCCAAAATCTTGTTCTAAAGCTTGCACGGGGGTCTGCAAAGCGTTTGGCAAGAATGAAAGGTAGTTGTCCAAAACTCGTTCTTTTCCAATAGAATAACCATGGAAAAGGCAGGAGAGTGGTAAAGTACTGTTTTCTCTAAGTCTGAAGGCTGCCCACACTGTGCCTGTGTGCTGCAGCTTGCATCTTCGCCTTTGGGAAGCTGCCGCTCGCCGATTCTCCCGGAGGCGAAGAAGCGGCTTCTTCGCACACAGAGCATTGTGGCGAGCGCAGGGAGCTCCTGAGAGCGGTTTGTGCCGAAAGAAGCCCGGGACCGGCACTTAGCTTCGGAGAGCTGCGTATCTGCGTCTTCTGCGTGTCTTGCCGCTCTACACTCAGCAAAAAGCTTTTCCACCATATCTTGCAAGGAGAAACTCTGCCAGGAAAGAAAACATCCAAAATCTTGTTCTAAAGCTTGCACGGGGGTCTGCAAAGAGTTTGGCAAGAATGAAAGGTAGTTGTCCAAAACTCGTTCTTTTCCAATAGAATAACCATGGAAAAGGCAGGAGAGTGGTAAAGTACTGTTTTCTCTAAGTCTGAAGGCTGCCCACACTGTGCCTGTGTGCTGCAGCTTGCATCTTCGCCTTTGGGAAGCTGCCGCTCGCCGATTCTGCCGGAGGCGAAGAAGCGGCTTCTTCGCACACAGAGCATTGTGGCGAGCGCAGGGAGCTCCTGAGAGCGGTTTGTGCCGAAAGAAGCCCGGGACCGGCACTTAGCTTCGGAGAGCTGCGTATCTGCGTCTTCTGCGTGTCTTGCCGCTCTACACTCAGCAAAAAGCTTTTCCACCATATCTTGCAAGGAGAAACTCTGCCAGGAAAGAAAACATCCAAAATCTTGTTCTAAAGCTTGCACGGGGGTCTGCAAAGCGTTTGGCAAGAATGAAAGGTAGTTGTCCAAAACTCGTTCTTTTCCAATAGAATAACCATGGAAAAGGCAGGAGAGTGGTAAAGTACTGTTTTCTCTAAGTCTGAAGGCTGCCCACACTGTGCCTGTGTGCTGCAGCTTGCATCTTCGCCTTTGGGAAGCTGCCGCTCGCCGATTCTCCCGGAGGCGAAGAAGCGGCTTCTTCGCACACAGAGCATTGTGGCGAGCGCAGGGAGCTCCTGAGAGCGGTTTGTGCCGAAAGAAGCCCGGGACCGGCACTTAGCTTCGGAGAGCTGCGTATCTGCGTCTTCTGCGTGTCTTGCCGCTCTACACTCAGCAAAAAGCTTTTCCACCATATCTTGCAAGGAGAAACTCTGCCAGGAAAGAAAACATCCAAAATCTTGTTCTAAAGCTTGCACGGGGGTCTGCAAAGCGTTTGGCAAGAATGAAAGGTAGTTGTCCAAAACTCGTTCTTTTCCAATAGAATAACCATGGAAAAGGCAGGAGAGTGGTAAAGTACTGTTTTCTCTAAGTCTGAAGGCTGCCCACACTGTGCCTGTGTGCTGCAGCTTGCATCTTCGCCTTTGGGAAGCTGCCGCTCGCCGATTCTCCCGGAGGCGAAGAAGCGGCTTCTTCGCACACAGAGCATTGTGGCGAGCGCAGGGAGCTCCTGAGAGCGGTTTGTGCCGAAAGAAGCCCGGGACCGGCACTTAGCTTCGGAGAGCTGCGTATCTGCGTCTTCTGCGTGTCTTGCCGCTCTACACTCAGCAAAAAGCTTTTCCACCATATCTTGCAAGGAGAAACTCTGCCAGGAAAGAAAACATCCAAAATCTTGTTCTAAAGCTTGCACGGGGGTCTGCAAAGCGTTTGGCAAGAATGAAAGGTAGTTGTCCAAAACTCGTTCTTTTCCAATAGAATAACCATGGAAAAGGCAGGAGAGTGGTAAAGTACTGTTTTCTCTAAGTCTGAAGGCTGCCCACACTGTGCCTGTGTGCTGCAGCTTGCATCTTCGCCTTTGGGAAGCTGCCGCTCGCCGATTCTCCCGGAGGCGAAGAAGCGGCTTCTTCGCACACAGAGCATTGTGGCGAGCGCAGGGAGCTCCTGAGAGCGGTTTGTGCCGAAAGAAGCCCGGGACCGGCACTTAGCTTCGGAGAGCTGCGTATCTGCGTCTTCTGCGTGTCTTGCCGCTCTACACTCAGCAAAAAGCTTTTCCACCATATCTTGCAAGGAGAAACTCTGCCAGGAAAGAAAACATCCAAAATCTTGTTCTAAAGCTTGCACGGGGGTCTGCAAAGCGTTTGGCAAGAATGAAAGGTAGTTGTCCAAAACTCGTTCTTTTCCAATAGAATAACCATGGAAAAGGCAGGAGAGTGGTAAAGTACTGTTTTCTCTAAGTCTGAATGCTGCCCACACTGTGCCTGTGTGCTGCAGCTTGCATCTTCGCCTTTGGGAAGCTGCCGCTCGCCGATTCTCCCGGAGGCGAAGAAGCGGCTTCTTCGCACACAGAGCATTGTGGCGAGCGCAGGGAGCTCCTGAGAGCGGTTTGTGCCGAAAGAAGCCCGGGACCGGCACTTAGCTTCGGAGAGCTGCGTATCTGCGTCTTCTGCGTGTCTTGCCGCTCTACACTCAGCAAAAAGCTTTTCCACCATATCTTGCAAGGAGAAACTCTGCCAGGAAAGAAAACATCCAAAATCTTGTTCTAAAGCTTGCACGGGGGTCTGCAAAGCGTTTGGCAAGAATGAAAGGTAGTTGTCCAAAACTCGTTCTTTTCCAATAGAATAACCATGGAAAAGGCAGGAGAGTGGTAAAGTACTGTTTTCTCTAAGTCTGAAGGCTGCCCACACTGTGCCTGTGTGCTGCAGCTTGCATCTTCGCCTTTGGGAAGCTGCCGCTCGCCGATTCTCCCGGAGGCGAAGAAGCGGCTTCTTCGCACACAGAGCATTGTGGCGAGCGCAGGGAGCTCCTGAGAGCGGTTTGTGCCGAAAGAAGCCCGGGACCGGCACTTAGCTTCGGAGAGCTGCGTATCTGCGTCTTCTGCGTGTCTTGCCGCTCTACACTCAGCAAAAAGCTTTTCCACCATATCTTGCAAGGAGAAACTCTGCCAGGAAAGAAAACATCCAAAATCTTGTTCTAAAGCTTGCACGGGGGTCTGCAAAGCGTTTGGCAAGAATGAAAGGTAGTTGTCCAAAACTCGTTCTTTTCCAATAGAATAACCATGGAAAAGGCAGGAGAGTGGTAAAGTACTGTTTTCTCTAAGTCTGAAGGCTGCCCACACTGTGCCTGTGTGCTGCAGCTTGCATCTTCGCCTTTGGGAAGCTGCCGCTCGCCGATTCTCCCGGAGGCGAAGAAGCGGCTTCTTCGCACACAGAGCATTGTGGCGAGCGCAGGGAGCTCCTGAGAGCGGTTTGTGCCGAAAGAAGCCCGGGACCGGCACTTAGCTTCGGAGAGCTGCGTATCTGCGTCTTCTGCGTGTCTTGCCGCTCTACACTCAGCAAAAAGCTTTTCCACCATATCTTGCAAGGAGAAACTCTGCCAGGAAAGAAAACATCCAAAATCTTGTTCTAAAGCTTGCACGGGGGTCTGCAAAGCGTTTGGCAAGAATGAAAGGTAGTTGTCCAAAACTCGTTCTTTTCCAATAGAATAACCATGGAAAAGGCAGGAGAGTGGTAAAGTACTGTTTTCTCTAAGTCTGAAGGCTGCCCACACTGTGCCTGTGTGCTGCAGCTTGCATCTTCGCCTTTGGGAAGCTGCCGCTCGCCGATTCTCCCGGAGGCGAAGAAGCGGCTTCTTCGCACACAGAGCATTGTGGCGAGCGCAGGGAGCTCCTGAGAGCGGTTTGTGCCGAAAGAAGCCCGGGACCGGCACTTAGCTTCGGAGAGCTGCGTATCTGCGTCTTCTGCGTGTCTTGCCGCTCTACACTCAGCAAAAAGCTTTTCCACCATATCTTGCAAGGAGAAACTCTGCCAGGAAAGAAAACATCCAAAATCTTGTTCTAAAGCTTGCACGGGGGTCTGCAAAGCGTTTGGCAAGAATGAAAGGTAGTTGTCCAAAACTCGTTCTTTTCCAATAGAATAACCATGGAAAAGGCAGGAGAGTGGTAAAGTACTGTTTTCTCTAAGTCTGAAGGCTGCCCACACTGTGCCTGTGTGCTGCAGCTTGCATCTTCGCCTTTGGGAAGCTGCCGCTCGCCGATTCTCCCGGAGGCGAAGAAGCGGCTTCTTCGCACACAGAGCATTGTGGCGAGCGCAGGGAGCTCCTGAGAGCGGTTTGTGCCGAAAGAAGCCCGGGACCGGCACTTAGCTTCGGAGAGCTGCGTATCTGCGTCTTCTGCGTGTCTTGCCGCTCTACACTCAGCAAAAAGCTTTTCCACCATATCTTGCAAGGAGAAACTCTGCCAGGAAAGAAAACATCCAAAATCTTGTTCTAAAGCTTGCACGGGGGTCTGCAAAGCGTTTGGCAAGAATGAAAGGTAGTTGTCCAAAACTCGTTCTTTTCCAATAGAATAACCATGGAAAAGGCAGGAGAGTGGTAAAGTACTGTTTTCTCTAAGTCTGAAGGCTGCCCACACTGTGCCTGTGTGCTGCAGCTTGCATCTTCGCCTTTGGGAAGCTGCCGCTCGCCGATTCTCCCGGAGGCGAAGAAGCGGCTTCTTCGCACACAGAGCATTGTGGCGAGCGCAGGGAGCTCCTGAGAGCGGTTTGTGCCGAAAGAAGCCCGGGACCGGCACTTAGCTTCGGAGAGCTGCGTATCTGCGTCTTCTGCGTGTCTTGCCGCTCTACACTCAGCAAAAAGCTTTTCCACCATATCTTGCAAGGAGAAACTCTGCCAGGAAAGAAAACATCCAAAATCTTGTTCTAAAGCTTGCACGGGGGTCTGCAAAGCGTTTGGCAAGAATGAAAGGTAGTTGTCCAAAACTCGTTCTTTTCCAATAGAATAACCATGGAAAAGGCAGGAGAGTGGTAAAGTACTGTTTTCTCTAAGTCTGAAGGCTGCCCACACTGTGCCTGTGTGCTGCAGCTTGCATCTTCGCCTTTGGGAAGCTGCCGCTCGCCGATTCTCCCGGAGGCGAAGAAGCGGCTTCTTCGCACACAGAGCATTGTGGCGAGCGCAGGGAGCTCCTGAGAGCGGTTTGTGCCGAAAGAAGCCCGGGACCGGCACTTAGCTTCGGAGAGCTGCGTATCTGCGTCTTCTGCGTGTCTTGCCGCTCTACACTCAGCAAAAAGCTTTTCCACCATATCTTGCAAGGAGAAACTCTGCCAGGAAAGAAAACATCCAAAATCTTGTTCTAAAGCTTGCACGGGGGTCTGCAAAGCGTTTGGCAAGAATGAAAGGTAGTTGTCCAAAACTCGTTCTTTTCCAATAGAATAACCATGGAAAAGGCAGGAGAGTGGTAAAGTACTGTTTTCTCTAAGTCTGAAGGCTGCCCACACTGTGCCTGTGTGCTGCAGCTTGCATCTTCGCCTTTGGGAAGCTGCCGCTCGCCGATTCTCCCGGAGGCGAAGAAGCGGCTTCTTCGCACACAGAGCATTGTGGCGAGCGCAGGGAGCTCCTGAGAGCGGTTTGTGCCGAAAGAAGCCCGGGACCGGCACTTAGCTTCGGAGAGCTGCGTATCTGCGTCTTCTGCGTGTCTTGCCGCTCTACACTCAGCAAAAAGCTTTTCCACCATATCTTGCAAGGAGAAACTCTGCCAGGAAAGAAAACATCCAAAATCTTGTTCTAAAGCTTGCACGGGGGTCTGCAAAGCGTTTGGCAAGAATGAAAGGTAGTTGTCCAAAACTCGTTCTTTTCCAATAGAATAACCATGGAAAAGGCAGGAGAGTGGTAAAGTACTGTTTTCTCTAAGTCTGAAGGCTGCCCACACTGTGCCTGTGTGCTGCAGCTTGCATCTTCGCCTTTGGGAAGCTGCCGCTCGCCGATTCTCCCGGAGGCGAAGAAGCGGCTTCTTCGCACACAGAGCATTGTGGCGAGCGCAGGGAGCTCCTGAGAGCGGTTTGTGCCGAAAGAAGCCCGGGACCGGCACTTAGCTTCGGAGAGCTGCGTATCTGCGTCTTCTGCGTGTCTTGCCGCTCTACACTCAGCAAAAAGCTTTTCCACCATATCTTGCAAGGAGAAACTCTGCCAGGAAAGAAAACATCCAAAATCTTGTTCTAAAGCTTGCACGGGGGTCTGCAAAGCGTTTGGCAAGAATGAAAGGTAGTTGTCCAAAACTCGTTCTTTTCCAATAGAATAACCATGGAAAAGGCAGGAGAGTGGTAAAGTACTGTTTTCTCTAAGTCTGAAGGCTGCCCACACTGTGCCTGTGTGCTGCAGCTTGCATCTTCGCCTTTGGGAAGCTGCCGCTCGCCGATTCTCCCGGAGGCGAAGAAGCGGCTTCTTCGCACACAGAGCATTGTGGCGAGCGCAGGGAGCTCCTGAGAGCGGTTTGTGCCGAAAGAAGCCCGGGACCGGCACTTAGCTTCGGAGAGCTGCGTATCTGCGTCTTCTGCGTGTCTTGCCGCTCTACACTCAGCAAAAAGCTTTTCCACCATATCTTGCAAGGAGAAACTCTGCCAGGAAAGAAAACATCCAAAATCTTGTTCTAAAGCTTGCACGGGGGTCTGCAAAGCGTTTGGCAAGAATGAAAGGTAGTTGTCCAAAACTCGTTCTTTTCCAATAGAATAACCATGGAAAAGGCAGGAGAGTGGTAAAGTACTGTTTTCTCTAAGTCTGAAGGCTGCCCACACTGTGCCTGTGTGCTGCAGCTTGCATCTTCGCCTTTGGGAAGCTGCCGCTCGCCGATTCTCCCGGAGGCGAAGAAGCGGCTTCTTCGCACACAGAGCATTGTGGCGAGCGCAGGGAGCTCCTGAGAGCGGTTTGTGCCGAAAGAAGCCCGGGACCGGCACTTAGCTTCGGAGAGCTGCGTATCTGCGTCTTCTGCGTGTCTTGCCGCTCTACACTCAGCAAAAAGCTTTTCCACCATATCTTGCAAGGAGAAACTCTGCCAGGAAAGAAAACATCCAAAATCTTGTTCTAAAGCTTGCACGGGGGTCTGCAAAGCGTTTGGCAAGAATGAAAGGTAGTTGTCCAAAACTCGTTCTTTTCCAATAGAATAACCATGGAAAAGGCAGGAGAGTGGTAAAGTACTGTTTTCTCTAAGTCTGAAGGCTGCCCACACTGTGCCTGTGTGCTGCAGCTTGCATCTTCGCCTTTGGGAAGCTGCCGCTCGCCGATTCTCCCGGAGGCGAAGAAGCGGCTTCTTCGCACACAGAGCATTGTGGCGAGCGCAGGGAGCTCCTGAGAGCGGTTTGTGCCGAAAGAAGCCCGGGACCGGCACTTAGCTTCGGAGAGCTGCGTATCTGCGTCTTCTGCGTGTCTTGCCGCTCTACACTCAGCAAAAAGCTTTTCCACCATATCTTGCAAGGAGAAACTCTGCCAGGAAAGAAAACATCCAAAATCTTGTTCTAAAGCTTGCACGGGGGTCTGCAAAGCGTTTGGCAAGAATGAAAGGTAGTTGTCCAAAACTCGTTCTTTTCCAATAGAATAACCATGGAAAAGGCAGGAGAGTGGTAAAGTACTGTTTTCTCTAAGTCTGAAGGCTGCCCACACTGTGCCTGTGTGCTGCAGCTTGCATCTTCGCCTTTGGGAAGCTGCCGCTCGCCGATTCTCCCGGAGGCGAAGAAGCGGCTTCTTCGCACACAGAGCATTGTGGCGAGCGCAGGGAGCTCCTGAGAGCGGTTTGTGCCGAAAGAAGCCCGGGACCGGCACTTAGCTTCGGAGAGCTGCGTATCTGCGTCTTCTGCGTGTCTTGCCGCTCTACACTCAGCAAAAAGCTTTTCCACCATATCTTGCAAGGAGAAACTCTGCCAGGAAAGAAAACATCCAAAATCTTGTTCTAAAGCTTGCACGGGGGTCTGCAAAGCGTTTGGCAAGAATGAAAGGTAGTTGTCCAAAACTCGTTCTTTTCCAATAGAATAACCATGGAAAAGGCAGGAGAGTGGTAAAGTACTGTTTTCTCTAAGTCTGAAGGCTGCCCACACTGTGCCTGTGTGCTGCAGCTTGCATCTTCGCCTTTGGGAAGCTGCCGCTCGCCGATTCTCCCGGAGGCGAAGAAGCGGCTTCTTCGCACACAGAGCATTGTGGCGAGCGCAGGGAGCTCCTGAGAGCGGTTTGTGCCGAAAGAAGCCCGGGACCGGCACTTAGCTTCGGAGAGCTGCGTATCTGCGTCTTCTGCGTGTCTTGCCGCTCTACACTCAGCAAAAAGCTTTTCCACCATATCTTGCAAGGAGAAACTCTGCCAGGAAAGAAAACATCCAAAATCTTGTTCTAAAGCTTGCACGGGGGTCTGCAAAGCGTTTGGCAAGAATGAAAGGTAGTTGTCCAAAACTCGTTCTTTTCCAATAGAATAACCATGGAAAAGGCAGGAGAGTGGTAAAGTACTGTTTTCTCTAAGTCTGAAGGCTGCCCACACTGTGCCTGTGTGCTGCAGCTTGCATCTTCGCCTTTGGGAAGCTGCCGCTCGCCGATTCTCCCGGAGGCGAAGAAGCGGCTTCTTCGCACACAGAGCATTGTGGCGAGCGCAGGGAGCTCCTGAGAGCGGTTTGTGCCGAAAGAAGCCCGGGACCGGCACTTAGCTTCGGAGAGCTGCGTATCTGCGTCTTCTGCGTGTCTTGCCGCTCTACACTCAGCAAAAAGCTTTTCCACCATATCTTGCAAGGAGAAACTCTGCCAGGAAAGAAAACATCCAAAATCTTGTTCTAAAGCTTGCACGGGGGTCTGCAAAGCGTTTGGCAAGAATGAAAGGTAGTTGTCCAAAACTCGTTCTTTTCCAATAGAATAACCATGGAAAAGGCAGGAGAGTGGTAAAGTACTGTTTTCTCTAAGTCTGAAGGCTGCCCACACTGTGCCTGTGTGCTGCAGCTTGCATCTTCGCCTTTGGGAAGCTGCCGCTCGCCGATTCTCCCGGAGGCGAAGAAGCGGCTTCTTCGCACACAGAGCATTGTGGCGAGCGCAGGGAGCTCCTGAGAGCGGTTTGTGCCGAAAGAAGCCCGGGACCGGCACTTAGCTTCGGAGAGCTGCGTATCTGCGTCTTCTGCGTGTCTTGCCGCTCTACACTCAGCAAAAAGCTTTTCCACCATATCTTGCAAGGAGAAACTCTGCCAGGAAAGAAAACATCCAAAATCTTGTTCTAAAGCTTGCACGGGGGTCTGCAAAGCGTTTGGCAAGAATGAAAGGTAGTTGTCCAAAACTCGTTCTTTTCCAATAGAATAACCATGGAAAAGGCAGGAGAGTGGTAAAGTACTGTTTTCTCTAAGTCTGAAGGCTGCCCACACTGTGCCTGTGTGCTGCAGCTTGCATCTTCGCCTTTGGGAAGCTGCCGCTCGCCGATTCTCCCGGAGGCGAAGAAGCGGCTTCTTCGCACACAGAGCATTGTGGCGAGCGCAGGGAGCTCCTGAGAGCGGTTTGTGCCGAAAGAAGCCCGGGACCGGCACTTAGCTTCGGAGAGCTGCGTATCTGCGTCTTCTGCGTGTCTTGCCGCTCTACACTCAGCAAAAAGCTTTTCCACCATATCTTGCAAGGAGAAACTCTGCCAGGAAAGAAAACATCCAAAATCTTGTTCTAAAGCTTGCACGGGGGTCTGCAAAGCGTTTGGCAAGAATGAAAGGTAGTTGTCCAAAACTCGTTCTTTTCCAATAGAATAACCATGGAAAAGGCAGGAGAGTGGTAAAGTACTGTTTTCTCTAAGTCTGAAGGCTGCCCACACTGTGCCTGTGTGCTGCAGCTTGCATCTTCGCCTTTGGGAAGCTGCCGCTCGCCGATTCTCCCGGAGGCGAAGAAGCGGCTTCTTCGCACACAGAGCATTGTGGCGAGCGCAGGGAGCTCCTGAGAGCGGTTTGTGCCGAAAGAAGCCCGGGACCGGCACTTAGCTTCGGAGAGCTGCGTATCTGCGTCTTCTGCGTGTCTTGCCGCTCTACACTCAGCAAAAAGCTTTTCCACCATATCTTGCAAGGAGAAACTCTGCCAGGAAAGAAAACATCCAAAATCTTGTTCTAAAGCTTGCACGGGGGTCTGCAAAGCGTTTGGCAAGAATGAAAGGTAGTTGTCCAAAACTCGTTCTTTTCCAATAGAATAACCATGGAAAAGGCAGGAGAGTGGTAAAGTACTGTTTTCTCTAAGTCTGAAGGCTGCCCACACTGTGCCTGTGTGCTGCAGCTTGCATCTTCGCCTTTGGGAAGCTGCCGCTCGCCGATTCTCCCGGAGGCGAAGAAGCGGCTTCTTCGCACACAGAGCATTGTGGCGAGCGCAGGGAGCTCCTGAGAGCGGTTTGTGCCGAAAGAAGCCCGGGACCGGCACTTAGCTTCGGAGAGCTGCGTATCTGCGTCTTCTGCGTGTCTTGCCGCTCTACACTCAGCAAAAAGCTTTTCCACCATATCTTGCAAGGAGAAACTCTGCCAGGAAAGAAAACATCCAAAATCTTGTTCTAAAGCTTGCACGGGGGTCTGCAAAGCGTTTGGCAAGAATGAAAGGTAGTTGTCCAAAACTCGTTCTTTTCCAATAGAATAACCATGGAAAAGGCAGGAGAGTGGTAAAGTACTGTTTTCTCTAAGTCTGAAGGCTGCCCACACTGTGCCTGTGTGCTGCAGCTTGCATCTTCGCCTTTGGGAAGCTGCCGCTCGCCGATTCTCCCGGAGGCGAAGAAGCGGCTTCTTCGCACACAGAGCATTGTGGCGAGCGCAGGGAGCTCCTGAGAGCGGTTTGTGCCGAAAGAAGCCCGGGACCGGCACTTAGCTTCGGAGAGCTGCGTATCTGCGTCTTCTGCGTGTCTTGCCGCTCTACACTCAGCAAAAAGCTTTTCCACCATATCTTGCAAGGAGAAACTCTGCCAGGAAAGAAAACATCCAAAATCTTGTTCTAAAGCTTGCACGGGGGTCTGCAAAGCGTTTGGCAAGAATGAAAGGTAGTTGTCCAAAACTCGTTCTTTTCCAATAGAATAACCATGGAAAAGGCAGGAGAGTGGTAAAGTACTGTTTTCTCTAAGTCTGAAGGCTGCCCACACTGTGCCTGTGTGCTGCAGCTTGCATCTTCGCCTTTGGGAAGCTGCCGCTCGCCGATTCTCCCGGAGGCGAAGAAGCGGCTTCTTCGCACACAGAGCATTGTGGCGAGCGCAGGGAGCTCCTGAGAGCGGTTTGTGCCGAAAGAAGCCCGGGACCGGCACTTAGCTTCGGAGAGCTGCGTATCTGCGTCTTCTGCGTGTCTTGCCGCTCTACACTCAGCAAAAAGCTTTTCCACCATATCTTGCAAGGAGAAACTCTGCCAGGAAAGAAAACATCCAAAATCTTGTTCTAAAGCTTGCACGGGGGTCTGCAAAGCGTTTGGCAAGAATGAAAGGTAGTTGTCCAAAACTCGTTCTTTTCCAATAGAATAACCATGGAAAAGGCAGGAGAGTGGTAAAGTACTGTTTTCTCTAAGTCTGAAGGCTGCCCACACTGTGCCTGTGTGCTGCAGCTTGCATCTTCGCCTTTGGGAAGCTGCCGCTCGCCGATTCTCCCGGAGGCGAAGAAGCGGCTTCTTCGCACACAGAGCATTGTGGCGAGCGCAGGGAGCTCCTGAGAGCGGTTTGTGCCGAAAGAAGCCCGGGACCGGCACTTAGCTTCGGAGAGCTGCGTATCTGCGTCTTCTGCGTGTCTTGCCGCTCTACACTCAGCAAAAAGCTTTTCCACCATATCTTGCAAGGAGAAACTCTGCCAGGAAAGAAAACATCCAAAATCTTGTTCTAAAGCTTGCACGGGGGTCTGCAAAGCGTTTGGCAAGAATGAAAGGTAGTTGTCCAAAACTCGTTCTTTTCCAATAGAATAACCATGGAAAAGGCAGGAGAGTGGTAAAGTACTGTTTTCTCTAAGTCTGAAGGCTGCCCACACTGTGCCTGTGTGCTGCAGCTTGCATCTTCGCCTTTGGGAAGCTGCCGCTCGCCGATTCTCCCGGAGGCGAAGAAGCGGCTTCTTCGCACACAGAGCATTGTGGCGAGCGCAGGGAGCTCCTGAGAGCGGTTTGTGCCGAAAGAAGCCCGGGACCGGCACTTAGCTTCGGAGAGCTGCGTATCTGCGTCTTCTGCGTGTCTTGCCGCTCTACACTCAGCAAAAAGCTTTTCCACCATATCTTGCAAGGAGAAACTCTGCCAGGAAAGAAAACATCCAAAATCTTGTTCTAAAGCTTGCACGGGGGTCTGCAAAGCGTTTGGCAAGAATGAAAGGTAGTTGTCCAAAACTCGTTCTTTTCCAATAGAATAACCATGGAAAAGGCAGGAGAGTGGTAAAGTACTGTTTTCTCTAAGTCTGAAGGCTGCCCACACTGTGCCTGTGTGCTGCAGCTTGCATCTTCGCCTTTGGGAAGCTGCCGCTCGCCGATTCTCCCGGAGGCGAAGAAGCGGCTTCTTCGCACACAGAGCATTGTGGCGAGCGCAGGGAGCTCCTGAGAGCGGTTTGTGCCGAAAGAAGCCCGGGACCGGCACTTAGCTTCGGAGAGCTGCGTATCTGCGTCTTCTGCGTGTCTTGCCGCTCTACACTCAGCAAAAAGCTTTTCCACCATATCTTGCAAGGAGAAACTCTGCCAGGAAAGAAAACATCCAAAATCTTGTTCTAAAGCTTGCACGGGGGTCTGCAAAGCGTTTGGCAAGAATGAAAGGTAGTTGTCCAAAACTCGTTCTTTTCCAATAGAATAACCATGGAAAAGGCAGGAGAGTGGTAAAGTACTGTTTTCTCTAAGTCTGAAGGCTGCCCACACTGTGCCTGTGTGCTGCAGCTTGCATCTTCGCCTTTGGGAAGCTGCCGCTCGCCGATTCTCCCGGAGGCGAAGAAGCGGCTTCTTCGCACACAGAGCATTGTGGCGAGCGCAGGGAGCTCCTGAGAGCGGTTTGTGCCGAAAGAAGCCCGGGACCGGCACTTAGCTTCGGAGAGCTGCGTATCTGCGTCTTCTGCGTGTCTTGCCGCTCTACACTCAGCAAAAAGCTTTTCCACCATATCTTGCAAGGAGAAACTCTGCCAGGAAAGAAAACATCCAAAATCTTGTTCTAAAGCTTGCACGGGGGTCTGCAAAGCGTTTGGCAAGAATGAAAGGTAGTTGTCCAAAACTCGTTCTTTTCCAATAGAATAACCATGGAAAAGGCAGGAGAGTGGTAAAGTACTGTTTTCTCTAAGTCTGAAGGCTGCCCACACTGTGCCTGTGTGCTGCAGCTTGCATCTTCGCCTTTGGGAAGCTGCCGCTCGCCGATTCTCCCGGAGGCGAAGAAGCGGCTTCTTCGCACACAGAGCATTGTGGCGAGCGCAGGGAGCTCCTGAGAGCGGTTTGTGCCGAAAGAAGCCCGGGACCGGCACTTAGCTTCGGAGAGCTGCGTATCTGCGTCTTCTGCGTGTCTTGCCGCTCTACACTCAGCAAAAAGCTTTTCCACCATATCTTGCAAGGAGAAACTCTGCCAGGAAAGAAAACATCCAAAATCTTGTTCTAAAGCTTGCACGGGGGTCTGCAAAGCGTTTGGCAAGAATGAAAGGTAGTTGTCCAAAACTCGTTCTTTTCCAATAGAATAACCATGGAAAAGGCAGGAGAGTGGTAAAGTACTGTTTTCTCTAAGTCTGAAGGCTGCCCACACTGTGCCTGTGTGCTGCAGCTTGCATCTTCGCCTTTGGGAAGCTGCCGCTCGCCGATTCTCCCGGAGGCGAAGAAGCGGCTTCTTCGCACACAGAGCATTGTGGCGAGCGCAGGGAGCTCCTGAGAGCGGTTTGTGCCGAAAGAAGCCCGGGACCGGCACTTAGCTTCGGAGAGCTGCGTATCTGCGTCTTCTGCGTGTCTTGCCGCTCTACACTCAGCAAAAAGCTTTTCCACCATATCTTGCAAGGAGAAACTCTGCCAGGAAAGAAAACATCCAAAATCTTGTTCTAAAGCTTGCACGGGGGTCTGCAAAGCGTTTGGCAAGAATGAAAGGTAGTTGTCCAAAACTCGTTCTTTTCCAATAGAATAACCATGGAAAAGGCAGGAGAGTGGTAAAGTACTGTTTTCTCTAAGTCTGAAGGCTGCCCACACTGTGCCTGTGTGCTGCAGCTTGCATCTTCGCCTTTGGGAAGCTGCCGCTCGCCGATTCTCCCGGAGGCGAAGAAGCGGCTTCTTCGCACACAGAGCATTGTGGCGAGCGCAGGGAGCTCCTGAGAGCGGTTTGTGCCGAAAGAAGCCCGGGACCGGCACTTAGCTTCGGAGAGCTGCGTATCTGCGTCTTCTGCGTGTCTTGCCGCTCTACACTCAGCAAAAAGCTTTTCCACCATATCTTGCAAGGAGAAACTCTGCCAGGAAAGAAAACATCCAAAATCTTGTTCTAAAGCTTGCACGGGGGTCTGCAAAGCGTTTGGCAAGAATGAAAGGTAGTTGTCCAAAACTCGTTCTTTTCCAATAGAATAACCATGGAAAAGGCAGGAGAGTGGTAAAGTACTGTTTTCTCTAAGTCTGAAGGCTGCCCACACTGTGCCTGTGTGCTGCAGCTTGCATCTTCGCCTTTGGGAAGCTGCCGCTCGCCGATTCTCCCGGAGGCGAAGAAGCGGCTTCTTCGCACACAGAGCATTGTGGCGAGCGCAGGGAGCTCCTGAGAGCGGTTTGTGCCGAAAGAAGCCCGGGACCGGCACTTAGCTTCGGAGAGCTGCGTATCTGCGTCTTCTGCGTGTCTTGCCGCTCTACACTCAGCAAAAAGCTTTTCCACCATATCTTGCAAGGAGAAACTCTGCCAGGAAAGAAAACATCCAAAATCTTGTTCTAAAGCTTGCACGGGGGTCTGCAAAGCGTTTGGCAAGAATGAAAGGTAGTTGTCCAAAACTCGTTCTTTTCCAATAGAATAACCATGGAAAAGGCAGGAGAGTGGTAAAGTACTGTTTTCTCTAAGTCTGAAGGCTGCCCACACTGTGCCTGTGTGCTGCAGCTTGCATCTTCGCCTTTGGGAAGCTGCCGCTCGCCGATTCTCCCGGAGGCGAAGAAGCGGCTTCTTCGCACACAGAGCATTGTGGCGAGCGCAGGGAGCTCCTGAGAGCGGTTTGTGCCGAAAGAAGCCCGGGACCGGCACTTAGCTTCGGAGAGCTGCGTATCTGCGTCTTCTGCGTGTCTTGCCGCTCTACACTCAGCAAAAAGCTTTTCCACCATATCTTGCAAGGAGAAACTCTGCCAGGAAAGAAAACATCCAAAATCTTGTTCTAAAGCTTGCACGGGGGTCTGCAAAGCGTTTGGCAAGAATGAAAGGTAGTTGTCCAAAACTCGTTCTTTTCCAATAGAATAACCATGGAAAAGGCAGGAGAGTGGTAAAGTACTGTTTTCTCTAAGTCTGAAGGCTGCCCACACTGTGCCTGTGTGCTGCAGCTTGCATCTTCGCCTTTGGGAAGCTGCCGCTCGCCGATTCTCCCGGAGGCGAAGAAGCGGCTTCTTCGCACACAGAGCATTGTGGCGAGCGCAGGGAGCTCCTGAGAGCGGTTTGTGCCGAAAGAAGCCCGGGACCGGCACTTAGCTTCGGAGAGCTGCGTATCTGCGTCTTCTGCGTGTCTTGCCGCTCTACACTCAGCAAAAAGCTTTTCCACCATATCTTGCAAGGAGAAACTCTGCCAGGAAAGAAAACATCCAAAATCTTGTTCTAAAGCTTGCACGGGGGTCTGCAAAGCGTTTGGCAAGAATGAAAGGTAGTTGTCCAAAACTCGTTCTTTTCCAATAGAATAACCATGGAAAAGGCAGGAGAGTGGTAAAGTACTGTTTTCTCTAAGTCTGAAGGCTGCCCACACTGTGCCTGTGTGCTGCAGCTTGCATCTTCGCCTTTGGGAAGCTGCCGCTCGCCGATTCTCCCGGAGGCGAAGAAGCGGCTTCTTCGCACACAGAGCATTGTGGCGAGCGCAGGGAGCTCCTGAGAGCGGTTTGTGCCGAAAGAAGCCCGGGACCGGCACTTAGCTTCGGAGAGCTGCGTATCTGCGTCTTCTGCGTGTCTTGCCGCTCTACACTCAGCAAAAAGCTTTTCCACCATATCTTGCAAGGAGAAACTCTGCCAGGAAAGAAAACATCCAAAATCTTGTTCTAAAGCTTGCACGGGGGTCTGCAAAGCGTTTGGCAAGAATGAAAGGTAGTTGTCCAAAACTCGTTCTTTTCCAATAGAATAACCATGGAAAAGGCAGGAGAGTGGTAAAGTACTGTTTTCTCTAAGTCTGAAGGCTGCCCACACTGTGCCTGTGTGCTGCAGCTTGCATCTTCGCCTTTGGGAAGCTGCCGCTCGCCGATTCTCCCGGAGGCGAAGAAGCGGCTTCTTCGCACACAGAGCATTGTGGCGAGCGCAGGGAGCTCCTGAGAGCGGTTTGTGCCGAAAGAAGCCCGGGACCGGCACTTAGCTTCGGAGAGCTGCGTATCTGCGTCTTCTGCGTGTCTTGCCGCTCTACACTCAGCAAAAAGCTTTTCCACCATATCTTGCAAGGAGAAACTCTGCCAGGAAAGAAAACATCCAAAATCTTGTTCTAAAGCTTGCACGGGGGTCTGCAAAGCGTTTGGCAAGAATGAAAGGTAGTTGTCCAAAACTCGTTCTTTTCCAATAGAATAACCATGGAAAAGGCAGGAGAGTGGTAAAGTACTGTTTTCTCTAAGTCTGAAGGCTGCCCACACTGTGCCTGTGTGCTGCAGCTTGCATCTTCGCCTTTGGGAAGCTGCCGCTCGCCGATTCTCCCGGAGGCGAAGAAGCGGCTTCTTCGCACACAGAGCATTGTGGCGAGCGCAGGGAGCTCCTGAGAGCGGTTTGTGCCGAAAGAAGCCCGGGACCGGCACTTAGCTTCGGAGAGCTGCGTATCTGCGTCTTCTGCGTGTCTTGCCGCTCTACACTCAGCAAAAAGCTTTTCCACCATATCTTGCAAGGAGAAACTCTGCCAGGAAAGAAAACATCCAAAATCTTGTTCTAAAGCTTGCACGGGGGTCTGCAAAGCGTTTGGCAAGAATGAAAGGTAGTTGTCCAAAACTCGTTCTTTTCCAATAGAATAACCATGGAAAAGGCAGGAGAGTGGTAAAGTACTGTTTTCTCTAAGTCTGAAGGCTGCCCACACTGTGCCTGTGTGCTGCAGCTTGCATCTTCGCCTTTGGGAAGCTGCCGCTCGCCGATTCTCCCGGAGGCGAAGAAGCGGCTTCTTCGCACACAGAGCATTGTGGCGAGCGCAGGGAGCTCCTGAGAGCGGTTTGTGCCGAAAGAAGCCCGGGACCGGCACTTAGCTTCGGAGAGCTGCGTATCTGCGTCTTCTGCGTGTCTTGCCGCTCTACACTCAGCAAAAAGCTTTTCCACCATATCTTGCAAGGAGAAACTCTGCCAGGAAAGAAAACATCCAAAATCTTGTTCTAAAGCTTGCACGGGGGTCTGCAAAGCGTTTGGCAAGAATGAAAGGTAGTTGTCCAAAACTCGTTCTTTTCCAATAGAATAACCATGGAAAAGGCAGGAGAGTGGTAAAGTACTGTTTTCTCTAAGTCTGAAGGCTGCCCACACTGTGCCTGTGTGCTGCAGCTTGCATCTTCGCCTTTGGGAAGCTGCCGCTCGCCGATTCTCCCGGAGGCGAAGAAGCGGCTTCTTCGCACACAGAGCATTGTGGCGAGCGCAGGGAGCTCCTGAGAGCGGTTTGTGCCGAAAGAAGCCCGGGACCGGCACTTAGCTTCGGAGAGCTGCGTATCTGCGTCTTCTGCGTGTCTTGCCGCTCTACACTCAGCAAAAAGCTTTTCCACCATATCTTGCAAGGAGAAACTCTGCCAGGAAAGAAAACATCCAAAATCTTGTTCTAAAGCTTGCACGGGGGTCTGCAAAGCGTTTGGCAAGAATGAAAGGTAGTTGTCCAAAACTCGTTCTTTTCCAATAGAATAACCATGGAAAAGGCAGGAGAGTGGTAAAGTACTGTTTTCTCTAAGTCTGAAGGCTGCCCACACTGTGCCTGTGTGCTGCAGCTTGCATCTTCGCCTTTGGGAAGCTGCCGCTCGCCGATTCTCCCGGAGGCGAAGAAGCGGCTTCTTCGCACACAGAGCATTGTGGCGAGCGCAGGGAGCTCCTGAGAGCGGTTTGTGCCGAAAGAAGCCCGGGACCGGCACTTAGCTTCGGAGAGCTGCGTATCTGCGTCTTCTGCGTGTCTTGCCGCTCTACACTCAGCAAAAAGCTTTTCCACCATATCTTGCAAGGAGAAACTCTGCCAGGAAAGAAAACATCCAAAATCTTGTTCTAAAGCTTGCACGGGGGTCTGCAAAGCGTTTGGCAAGAATGAAAGGTAGTTGTCCAAAACTCGTTCTTTTCCAATAGAATAACCATGGAAAAGGCAGGAGAGTGGTAAAGTACTGTTTTCTCTAAGTCTGAAGGCTGCCCACACTGTGCCTGTGTGCTGCAGCTTGCATCTTCGCCTTTGGGAAGCTGCCGCTCGCCGATTCTCCCGGAGGCGAAGAAGCGGCTTCTTCGCACACAGAGCATTGTGGCGAGCGCAGGGAGCTCCTGAGAGCGGTTTGTGCCGAAAGAAGCCCGGGACCGGCACTTAGCTTCGGAGAGCTGCGTATCTGCGTCTTCTGCGTGTCTTGCCGCTCTACACTCAGCAAAAAGCTTTTCCACCATATCTTGCAAGGAGAAACTCTGCCAGGAAAGAAAACATCCAAAATCTTGTTCTAAAGCTTGCACGGGGGTCTGCAAAGCGTTTGGCAAGAATGAAAGGTAGTTGTCCAAAACTCGTTCTTTTCCAATAGAATAACCATGGAAAAGGCAGGAGAGTGGTAAAGTACTGTTTTCTCTAAGTCTGAAGGCTGCCCACACTGTGCCTGTGTGCTGCAGCTTGCATCTTCGCCTTTGGGAAGCTGCCGCTCGCCGATTCTCCCGGAGGCGAAGAAGCGGCTTCTTCGCACACAGAGCATTGTGGCGAGCGCAGGGAGCTCCTGAGAGCGGTTTGTGCCGAAAGAAGCCCGGGACCGGCACTTAGCTTCGGAGAGCTGCGTATCTGCGTCTTCTGCGTGTCTTGCCGCTCTACACTCAGCAAAAAGCTTTTCCACCATATCTTGCAAGGAGAAACTCTGCCAGGAAAGAAAACATCCAAAATCTTGTTCTAAAGCTTGCACGGGGGTCTGCAAAGCGTTTGGCAAGAATGAAAGGTAGTTGTCCAAAACTCGTTCTTTTCCAATAGAATAACCATGGAAAAGGCAGGAGAGTGGTAAAGTACTGTTTTCTCTAAGTCTGAAGGCTGCCCACACTGTGCCTGTGTGCTGCAGCTTGCATCTTCGCCTTTGGGAAGCTGCCGCTCGCCGATTCTCCCGGAGGCGAAGAAGCGGCTTCTTCGCACACAGAGCATTGTGGCGAGCGCAGGGAGCTCCTGAGAGCGGTTTGTGCCGAAAGAAGCCCGGGACCGGCACTTAGCTTCGGAGAGCTGCGTATCTGCGTCTTCTGCGTGTCTTGCCGCTCTACACTCAGCAAAAAGCTTTTCCACCATATCTTGCAAGGAGAAACTCTGCCAGGAAAGAAAACATCCAAAATCTTGTTCTAAAGCTTGCACGGGGGTCTGCAAAGCGTTTGGCAAGAATGAAAGGTAGTTGTCCAAAACTCGTTCTTTTCCAATAGAATAACCATGGAAAAGGCAGGAGAGTGGTAAAGTACTGTTTTCTCTAAGTCTGAAGGCTGCCCACACTGTGCCTGTGTGCTGCAGCTTGCATCTTCGCCTTTGGGAAGCTGCCGCTCGCCGATTCTCCCGGAGGCGAAGAAGCGGCTTCTTCGCACACAGAGCATTGTGGCGAGCGCAGGGAGCTCCTGAGAGCGGTTTGTGCCGAAAGAAGCCCGGGACCGGCACTTAGCTTCGGAGAGCTGCGTATCTGCGTCTTCTGCGTGTCTTGCCGCTCTACACTCAGCAAAAAGCTTTTCCACCATATCTTGCAAGGAGAAACTCTGCCAGGAAAGAAAACATCCAAAATCTTGTTCTAAAGCTTGCACGGGGGTCTGCAAAGCGTTTGGCAAGAATGAAAGGTAGTTGTCCAAAACTCGTTCTTTTCCAATAGAATAACCATGGAAAAGGCAGGAGAGTGGTAAAGTACTGTTTTCTCTAAGTCTGAAGGCTGCCCACACTGTGCCTGTGTGCTGCAGCTTGCATCTTCGCCTTTGGGAAGCTGCCGCTCGCCGATTCTCCCGGAGGCGAAGAAGCGGCTTCTTCGCACACAGAGCATTGTGGCGAGCGCAGGGAGCTCCTGAGAGCGGTTTGTGCCGAAAGAAGCCCGGGACCGGCACTTAGCTTCGGAGAGCTGCGTATCTGCGTCTTCTGCGTGTCTTGCCGCTCTACACTCAGCAAAAAGCTTTTCCACCATATCTTGCAAGGAGAAACTCTGCCAGGAAAGAAAACATCCAAAATCTTGTTCTAAAGCTTGCACGGGGGTCTGCAAAGCGTTTGGCAAGAATGAAAGGTAGTTGTCCAAAACTCGTTCTTTTCCAATAGAATAACCATGGAAAAGGCAGGAGAGTGGTAAAGTACTGTTTTCTCTAAGTCTGAAGGCTGCCCACACTGTGCCTGTGTGCTGCAGCTTGCATCTTCGCCTTTGGGAAGCTGCCGCTCGCCGATTCTCCCGGAGGCGAAGAAGCGGCTTCTTCGCACACAGAGCATTGTGGCGAGCGCAGGGAGCTCCTGAGAGCGGTTTGTGCCGAAAGAAGCCCGGGACCGGCACTTAGCTTCGGAGAGCTGCGTATCTGCGTCTTCTGCGTGTCTTGCCGCTCTACACTCAGCAAAAAGCTTTTCCACCATATCTTGCAAGGAGAAACTCTGCCAGGAAAGAAAACATCCAAAATCTTGTTCTAAAGCTTGCACGGGGGTCTGCAAAGCGTTTGGCAAGAATGAAAGGTAGTTGTCCAAAACTCGTTCTTTTCCAATAGAATAACCATGGAAAAGGCAGGAGAGTGGTAAAGTACTGTTTTCTCTAAGTCTGAAGGCTGCCCACACTGTGCCTGTGTGCTGCAGCTTGCATCTTCGCCTTTGGGAAGCTGCCGCTCGCCGATTCTCCCGGAGGCGAAGAAGCGGCTTCTTCGCACACAGAGCATTGTGGCGAGCGCAGGGAGCTCCTGAGAGCGGTTTGTGCCGAAAGAAGCCCGGGACCGGCACTTAGCTTCGGAGAGCTGCGTATCTGCGTCTTCTGCGTGTCTTGCCGCTCTACACTCAGCAAAAAGCTTTTCCACCATATCTTGCAAGGAGAAACTCTGCCAGGAAAGAAAACATCCAAAATCTTGTTCTAAAGCTTGCACGGGGGTCTGCAAAGCGTTTGGCAAGAATGAAAGGTAGTTGTCCAAAACTCGTTCTTTTCCAATAGAATAACCATGGAAAAGGCAGGAGAGTGGTAAAGTACTGTTTTCTCTAAGTCTGAAGGCTGCCCACACTGTGCCTGTGTGCTGCAGCTTGCATCTTCGCCTTTGGGAAGCTGCCGCTCGCCGATTCTCCCGGAGGCGAAGAAGCGGCTTCTTCGCACACAGAGCATTGTGGCGAGCGCAGGGAGCTCCTGAGAGCGGTTTGTGCCGAAAGAAGCCCGGGACCGGCACTTAGCTTCGGAGAGCTGCGTATCTGCGTCTTCTGCGTGTCTTGCCGCTCTACACTCAGCAAAAAGCTTTTCCACCATATCTTGCAAGGAGAAACTCTGCCAGGAAAGAAAACATCCAAAATCTTGTTCTAAAGCTTGCACGGGGGTCTGCAAAGCGTTTGGCAAGAATGAAAGGTAGTTGTCCAAAACTCGTTCTTTTCCAATAGAATAACCATGGAAAAGGCAGGAGAGTGGTAAAGTACTGTTTTCTCTAAGTCTGAAGGCTGCCCACACTGTGCCTGTGTGCTGCAGCTTGCATCTTCGCCTTTGGGAAGCTGCCGCTCGCCGATTCTCCCGGAGGCGAAGAAGCGGCTTCTTCGCACACAGAGCATTGTGGCGAGCGCAGGGAGCTCCTGAGAGCGGTTTGTGCCGAAAGAAGCCCGGGACCGGCACTTAGCTTCGGAGAGCTGCGTATCTGCGTCTTCTGCGTGTCTTGCCGCTCTACACTCAGCAAAAAGCTTTTCCACCATATCTTGCAAGGAGAAACTCTGCCAGGAAAGAAAACATCCAAAATCTTGTTCTAAAGCTTGCACGGGGGTCTGCAAAGCGTTTGGCAAGAATGAAAGGTAGTTGTCCAAAACTCGTTCTTTTCCAATAGAATAACCATGGAAAAGGCAGGAGAGTGGTAAAGTACTGTTTTCTCTAAGTCTGAAGGCTGCCCACACTGTGCCTGTGTGCTGCAGCTTGCATCTTCGCCTTTGGGAAGCTGCCGCTCGCCGATTCTCCCGGAGGCGAAGAAGCGGCTTCTTCGCACACAGAGCATTGTGGCGAGCGCAGGGAGCTCCTGAGAGCGGTTTGTGCCGAAAGAAGCCCGGGACCGGCACTTAGCTTCGGAGAGCTGCGTATCTGCGTCTTCTGCGTGTCTTGCCGCTCTACACTCAGCAAAAAGCTTTTCCACCATATCTTGCAAGGAGAAACTCTGCCAGGAAAGAAAACATCCAAAATCTTGTTCTAAAGCTTGCACGGGGGTCTGCAAAGCGTTTGGCAAGAATGAAAGGTAGTTGTCCAAAACTCGTTCTTTTCCAATAGAATAACCATGGAAAAGGCAGGAGAGTGGTAAAGTACTGTTTTCTCTAAGTCTGAAGGCTGCCCACACTGTGCCTGTGTGCTGCAGCTTGCATCTTCGCCTTTGGGAAGCTGCCGCTCGCCGATTCTCCCGGAGGCGAAGAAGCGGCTTCTTCGCACACAGAGCATTGTGGCGAGCGCAGGGAGCTCCTGAGAGCGGTTTGTGCCGAAAGAAGCCCGGGACCGGCACTTAGCTTCGGAGAGCTGCGTATCTGCGTCTTCTGCGTGTCTTGCCGCTCTACACTCAGCAAAAAGCTTTTCCACCATATCTTGCAAGGAGAAACTCTGCCAGGAAAGAAAACATCCAAAATCTTGTTCTAAAGCTTGCACGGGGGTCTGCAAAGCGTTTGGCAAGAATGAAAGGTAGTTGTCCAAAACTCGTTCTTTTCCAATAGAATAACCATGGAAAAGGCAGGAGAGTGGTAAAGTACTGTTTTCTCTAAGTCTGAAGGCTGCCCACACTGTGCCTGTGTGCTGCAGCTTGCATCTTCGCCTTTGGGAAGCTGCCGCTCGCCGATTCTCCCGGAGGCGAAGAAGCGGCTTCTTCGCACACAGAGCATTGTGGCGAGCGCAGGGAGCTCCTGAGAGCGGTTTGTGCCGAAAGAAGCCCGGGACCGGCACTTAGCTTCGGAGAGCTGCGTATCTGCGTCTTCTGCGTGTCTTGCCGCTCTACACTCAGCAAAAAGCTTTTCCACCATATCTTGCAAGGAGAAACTCTGCCAGGAAAGAAAACATCCAAAATCTTGTTCTAAAGCTTGCACGGGGGTCTGCAAAGCGTTTGGCAAGAATGAAAGGTAGTTGTCCAAAACTCGTTCTTTTCCAATAGAATAACCATGGAAAAGGCAGGAGAGTGGTAAAGTACTGTTTTCTCTAAGTCTGAAGGCTGCCCACACTGTGCCTGTGTGCTGCAGCTTGCATCTTCGCCTTTGGGAAGCTGCCGCTCGCCGATTCTCCCGGAGGCGAAGAAGCGGCTTCTTCGCACACAGAGCATTGTGGCGAGCGCAGGGAGCTCCTGAGAGCGGTTTGTGCCGAAAGAAGCCCGGGACCGGCACTTAGCTTCGGAGAGCTGCGTATCTGCGTCTTCTGCGTGTCTTGCCGCTCTACACTCAGCAAAAAGCTTTTCCACCATATCTTGCAAGGAGAAACTCTGCCAGGAAAGAAAACATCCAAAATCTTGTTCTAAAGCTTGCACGGGGGTCTGCAAAGCGTTTGGCAAGAATGAAAGGTAGTTGTCCAAAACTCGTTCTTTTCCAATAGAATAACCATGGAAAAGGCAGGAGAGTGGTAAAGTACTGTTTTCTCTAAGTCTGAAGGCTGCCCACACTGTGCCTGTGTGCTGCAGCTTGCATCTTCGCCTTTGGGAAGCTGCCGCTCGCCGATTCTCCCGGAGGCGAAGAAGCGGCTTCTTCGCACACAGAGCATTGTGGCGAGCGCAGGGAGCTCCTGAGAGCGGTTTGTGCCGAAAGAAGCCCGGGACCGGCACTTAGCTTCGGAGAGCTGCGTATCTGCGTCTTCTGCGTGTCTTGCCGCTCTACACTCAGCAAAAAGCTTTTCCACCATATCTTGCAAGGAGAAACTCTGCCAGGAAAGAAAACATCCAAAATCTTGTTCTAAAGCTTGCACGGGGGTCTGCAAAGCGTTTGGCAAGAATGAAAGGTAGTTGTCCAAAACTCGTTCTTTTCCAATAGAATAACCATGGAAAAGGCAGGAGAGTGGTAAAGTACTGTTTTCTCTAAGTCTGAAGGCTGCCCACACTGTGCCTGTGTGCTGCAGCTTGCATCTTCGCCTTTGGGAAGCTGCCGCTCGCCGATTCTCCCGGAGGCGAAGAAGCGGCTTCTTCGCACACAGAGCATTGTGGCGAGCGCAGGGAGCTCCTGAGAGCGGTTTGTGCCGAAAGAAGCCCGGGACCGGCACTTAGCTTCGGAGAGCTGCGTATCTGCGTCTTCTGCGTGTCTTGCCGCTCTACACTCAGCAAAAAGCTTTTCCACCATATCTTGCAAGGAGAAACTCTGCCAGGAAAGAAAACATCCAAAATCTTGTTCTAAAGCTTGCACGGGGGTCTGCAAAGCGTTTGGCAAGAATGAAAGGTAGTTGTCCAAAACTCGTTCTTTTCCAATAGAATAACCATGGAAAAGGCAGGAGAGTGGTAAAGTACTGTTTTCTCTAAGTCTGAAGGCTGCCCACACTGTGCCTGTGTGCTGCAGCTTGCATCTTCGCCTTTGGGAAGCTGCCGCTCGCCGATTCTCCCGGAGGCGAAGAAGCGGCTTCTTCGCACACAGAGCATTGTGGCGAGCGCAGGGAGCTCCTGAGAGCGGTTTGTGCCGAAAGAAGCCCGGGACCGGCACTTAGCTTCGGAGAGCTGCGTATCTGCGTCTTCTGCGTGTCTTGCCGCTCTACACTCAGCAAAAAGCTTTTCCACCATATCTTGCAAGGAGAAACTCTGCCAGGAAAGAAAACATCCAAAATCTTGTTCTAAAGCTTGCACGGGGGTCTGCAAAGCGTTTGGCAAGAATGAAAGGTAGTTGTCCAAAACTCGTTCTTTTCCAATAGAATAACCATGGAAAAGGCAGGAGAGTGGTAAAGTACTGTTTTCTCTAAGTCTGAAGGCTGCCCACACTGTGCCTGTGTGCTGCAGCTTGCATCTTCGCCTTTGGGAAGCTGCCGCTCGCCGATTCTCCCGGAGGCGAAGAAGCGGCTTCTTCGCACACAGAGCATTGTGGCGAGCGCAGGGAGCTCCTGAGAGCGGTTTGTGCCGAAAGAAGCCCGGGACCGGCACTTAGCTTCGGAGAGCTGCGTATCTGCGTCTTCTGCGTGTCTTGCCGCTCTACACTCAGCAAAAAGCTTTTCCACCATATCTTGCAAGGAGAAACTCTGCCAGGAAAGAAAACATCCAAAATCTTGTTCTAAAGCTTGCACGGGGGTCTGCAAAGCGTTTGGCAAGAATGAAAGGTAGTTGTCCAAAACTCGTTCTTTTCCAATAGAATAACCATGGAAAAGGCAGGAGAGTGGTAAAGTACTGTTTTCTCTAAGTCTGAAGGCTGCCCACACTGTGCCTGTGTGCTGCAGCTTGCATCTTCGCCTTTGGGAAGCTGCCGCTCGCCGATTCTCCCGGAGGCGAAGAAGCGGCTTCTTCGCACACAGAGCATTGTGGCGAGCGCAGGGAGCTCCTGAGAGCGGTTTGTGCCGAAAGAAGCCCGGGACCGGCACTTAGCTTCGGAGAGCTGCGTATCTGCGTCTTCTGCGTGTCTTGCCGCTCTACACTCAGCAAAAAGCTTTTCCACCATATCTTGCAAGGAGAAACTCTGCCAGGAAAGAAAACATCCAAAATCTTGTTCTAAAGCTTGCACGGGGGTCTGCAAAGCGTTTGGCAAGAATGAAAGGTAGTTGTCCAAAACTCGTTCTTTTCCAATAGAATAACCATGGAAAAGGCAGGAGAGTGGTAAAGTACTGTTTTCTCTAAGTCTGAAGGCTGCCCACACTGTGCCTGTGTGCTGCAGCTTGCATCTTCGCCTTTGGGAAGCTGCCGCTCGCCGATTCTCCCGGAGGCGAAGAAGCGGCTTCTTCGCACACAGAGCATTGTGGCGAGCGCAGGGAGCTCCTGAGAGCGGTTTGTGCCGAAAGAAGCCCGGGACCGGCACTTAGCTTCGGAGAGCTGCGTATCTGCGTCTTCTGCGTGTCTTGCCGCTCTACACTCAGCAAAAAGCTTTTCCACCATATCTTGCAAGGAGAAACTCTGCCAGGAAAGAAAACATCCAAAATCTTGTTCTAAAGCTTGCACGGGGGTCTGCAAAGCGTTTGGCAAGAATGAAAGGTAGTTGTCCAAAACTCGTTCTTTTCCAATAGAATAACCATGGAAAAGGCAGGAGAGTGGTAAAGTACTGTTTTCTCTAAGTCTGAAGGCTGCCCACACTGTGCCTGTGTGCTGCAGCTTGCATCTTCGCCTTTGGGAAGCTGCCGCTCGCCGATTCTCCCGGAGGCGAAGAAGCGGCTTCTTCGCACACAGAGCATTGTGGCGAGCGCAGGGAGCTCCTGAGAGCGGTTTGTGCCGAAAGAAGCCCGGGACCGGCACTTAGCTTCGGAGAGCTGCGTATCTGCGTCTTCTGCGTGTCTTGCCGCTCTACACTCAGCAAAAAGCTTTTCCACCATATCTTGCAAGGAGAAACTCTGCCAGGAAAGAAAACATCCAAAATCTTGTTCTAAAGCTTGCACGGGGGTCTGCAAAGCGTTTGGCAAGAATGAAAGGTAGTTGTCCAAAACTCGTTCTTTTCCAATAGAATAACCATGGAAAAGGCAGGAGAGTGGTAAAGTACTGTTTTCTCTAAGTCTGAAGGCTGCCCACACTGTGCCTGTGTGCTGCAGCTTGCATCTTCGCCTTTGGGAAGCTGCCGCTCGCCGATTCTCCCGGAGGCGAAGAAGCGGCTTCTTCGCACACAGAGCATTGTGGCGAGCGCAGGGAGCTCCTGAGAGCGGTTTGTGCCGAAAGAAGCCCGGGACCGGCACTTAGCTTCGGAGAGCTGCGTATCTGCGTCTTCTGCGTGTCTTGCCGCTCTACACTCAGCAAAAAGCTTTTCCACCATATCTTGCAAGGAGAAACTCTGCCAGGAAAGAAAACATCCAAAATCTTGTTCTAAAGCTTGCACGGGGGTCTGCAAAGCGTTTGGCAAGAATGAAAGGTAGTTGTCCAAAACTCGTTCTTTTCCAATAGAATAACCATGGAAAAGGCAGGAGAGTGGTAAAGTACTGTTTTCTCTAAGTCTGAAGGCTGCCCACACTGTGCCTGTGTGCTGCAGCTTGCATCTTCGCCTTTGGGAAGCTGCCGCTCGCCGATTCTCCCGGAGGCGAAGAAGCGGCTTCTTCGCACACAGAGCATTGTGGCGAGCGCAGGGAGCTCCTGAGAGCGGTTTGTGCCGAAAGAAGCCCGGGACCGGCACTTAGCTTCGGAGAGCTGCGTATCTGCGTCTTCTGCGTGTCTTGCCGCTCTACACTCAGCAAAAAGCTTTTCCACCATATCTTGCAAGGAGAAACTCTGCCAGGAAAGAAAACATCCAAAATCTTGTTCTAAAGCTTGCACGGGGGTCTGCAAAGCGTTTGGCAAGAATGAAAGGTAGTTGTCCAAAACTCGTTCTTTTCCAATAGAATAACCATGGAAAAGGCAGGAGAGTGGTAAAGTACTGTTTTCTCTAAGTCTGAAGGCTGCCCACACTGTGCCTGTGTGCTGCAGCTTGCATCTTCGCCTTTGGGAAGCTGCCGCTCGCCGATTCTCCCGGAGGCGAAGAAGCGGCTTCTTCGCACACAGAGCATTGTGGCGAGCGCAGGGAGCTCCTGAGAGCGGTTTGTGCCGAAAGAAGCCCGGGACCGGCACTTAGCTTCGGAGAGCTGCGTATCTGCGTCTTCTGCGTGTCTTGCCGCTCTACACTCAGCAAAAAGCTTTTCCACCATATCTTGCAAGGAGAAACTCTGCCAGGAAAGAAAACATCCAAAATCTTGTTCTAAAGCTTGCACGGGGGTCTGCAAAGCGTTTGGCAAGAATGAAAGGTAGTTGTCCAAAACTCGTTCTTTTCCAATAGAATAACCATGGAAAAGGCAGGAGAGTGGTAAAGTACTGTTTTCTCTAAGTCTGAAGGCTGCCCACACTGTGCCTGTGTGCTGCAGCTTGCATCTTCGCCTTTGGGAAGCTGCCGCTCGCCGATTCTCCCGGAGGCGAAGAAGCGGCTTCTTCGCACACAGAGCATTGTGGCGAGCGCAGGGAGCTCCTGAGAGCGGTTTGTGCCGAAAGAAGCCCGGGACCGGCACTTAGCTTCGGAGAGCTGCGTATCTGCGTCTTCTGCGTGTCTTGCCGCTCTACACTCAGCAAAAAGCTTTTCCACCATATCTTGCAAGGAGAAACTCTGCCAGGAAAGAAAACATCCAAAATCTTGTTCTAAAGCTTGCACGGGGGTCTGCAAAGCGTTTGGCAAGAATGAAAGGTAGTTGTCCAAAACTCGTTCTTTTCCAATAGAATAACCATGGAAAAGGCAGGAGAGTGGTAAAGTACTGTTTTCTCTAAGTCTGAAGGCTGCCCACACTGTGCCTGTGTGCTGCAGCTTGCATCTTCGCCTTTGGGAAGCTGCCGCTCGCCGATTCTCCCGGAGGCGAAGAAGCGGCTTCTTCGCACACAGAGCATTGTGGCGAGCGCAGGGAGCTCCTGAGAGCGGTTTGTGCCGAAAGAAGCCCGGGACCGGCACTTAGCTTCGGAGAGCTGCGTATCTGCGTCTTCTGCGTGTCTTGCCGCTCTACACTCAGCAAAAAGCTTTTCCACCATATCTTGCAAGGAGAAACTCTGCCAGGAAAGAAAACATCCAAAATCTTGTTCTAAAGCTTGCACGGGGGTCTGCAAAGCGTTTGGCAAGAATGAAAGGTAGTTGTCCAAAACTCGTTCTTTTCCAATAGAATAACCATGGAAAAGGCAGGAGAGTGGTAAAGTACTGTTTTCTCTAAGTCTGAAGGCTGCCCACACTGTGCCTGTGTGCTGCAGCTTGCATCTTCGCCTTTGGGAAGCTGCCGCTCGCCGATTCTCCCGGAGGCGAAGAAGCGGCTTCTTCGCACACAGAGCATTGTGGCGAGCGCAGGGAGCTCCTGAGAGCGGTTTGTGCCGAAAGAAGCCCGGGACCGGCACTTAGCTTCGGAGAGCTGCGTATCTGCGTCTTCTGCGTGTCTTGCCGCTCTACACTCAGCAAAAAGCTTTTCCACCATATCTTGCAAGGAGAAACTCTGCCAGGAAAGAAAACATCCAAAATCTTGTTCTAAAGCTTGCACGGGGGTCTGCAAAGCGTTTGGCAAGAATGAAAGGTAGTTGTCCAAAACTCGTTCTTTTCCAATAGAATAACCATGGAAAAGGCAGGAGAGTGGTAAAGTACTGTTTTCTCTAAGTCTGAAGGCTGCCCACACTGTGCCTGTGTGCTGCAGCTTGCATCTTCGCCTTTGGGAAGCTGCCGCTCGCCGATTCTCCCGGAGGCGAAGAAGCGGCTTCTTCGCACACAGAGCATTGTGGCGAGCGCAGGGAGCTCCTGAGAGCGGTTTGTGCCGAAAGAAGCCCGGGACCGGCACTTAGCTTCGGAGAGCTGCGTATCTGCGTCTTCTGCGTGTCTTGCCGCTCTACACTCAGCAAAAAGCTTTTCCACCATATCTTGCAAGGAGAAACTCTGCCAGGAAAGAAAACATCCAAAATCTTGTTCTAAAGCTTGCACGGGGGTCTGCAAAGCGTTTGGCAAGAATGAAAGGTAGTTGTCCAAAACTCGTTCTTTTCCAATAGAATAACCATGGAAAAGGCAGGAGAGTGGTAAAGTACTGTTTTCTCTAAGTCTGAAGGCTGCCCACACTGTGCCTGTGTGCTGCAGCTTGCATCTTCGCCTTTGGGAAGCTGCCGCTCGCCGATTCTCCCGGAGGCGAAGAAGCGGCTTCTTCGCACACAGAGCATTGTGGCGAGCGCAGGGAGCTCCTGAGAGCGGTTTGTGCCGAAAGAAGCCCGGGACCGGCACTTAGCTTCGGAGAGCTGCGTATCTGCGTCTTCTGCGTGTCTTGCCGCTCTACACTCAGCAAAAAGCTTTTCCACCATATCTTGCAAGGAGAAACTCTGCCAGGAAAGAAAACATCCAAAATCTTGTTCTAAAGCTTGCACGGGGGTCTGCAAAGCGTTTGGCAAGAATGAAAGGTAGTTGTCCAAAACTCGTTCTTTTCCAATAGAATAACCATGGAAAAGGCAGGAGAGTGGTAAAGTACTGTTTTCTCTAAGTCTGAAGGCTGCCCACACTGTGCCTGTGTGCTGCAGCTTGCATCTTCGCCTTTGGGAAGCTGCCGCTCGCCGATTCTCCCGGAGGCGAAGAAGCGGCTTCTTCGCACACAGAGCATTGTGGCGAGCGCAGGGAGCTCCTGAGAGCGGTTTGTGCCGAAAGAAGCCCGGGACCGGCACTTAGCTTCGGAGAGCTGCGTATCTGCGTCTTCTGCGTGTCTTGCCGCTCTACACTCAGCAAAAAGCTTTTCCACCATATCTTGCAAGGAGAAACTCTGCCAGGAAAGAAAACATCCAAAATCTTGTTCTAAAGCTTGCACGGGGGTCTGCAAAGCGTTTGGCAAGAATGAAAGGTAGTTGTCCAAAACTCGTTCTTTTCCAATAGAATAACCATGGAAAAGGCAGGAGAGTGGTAAAGTACTGTTTTCTCTAAGTCTGAAGGCTGCCCACACTGTGCCTGTGTGCTGCAGCTTGCATCTTCGCCTTTGGGAAGCTGCCGCTCGCCGATTCTCCCGGAGGCGAAGAAGCGGCTTCTTCGCACACAGAGCATTGTGGCGAGCGCAGGGAGCTCCTGAGAGCGGTTTGTGCCGAAAGAAGCCCGGGACCGGCACTTAGCTTCGGAGAGCTGCGTATCTGCGTCTTCTGCGTGTCTTGCCGCTCTACACTCAGCAAAAAGCTTTTCCACCATATCTTGCAAGGAGAAACTCTGCCAGGAAAGAAAACATCCAAAATCTTGTTCTAAAGCTTGCACGGGGGTCTGCAAAGCGTTTGGCAAGAATGAAAGGTAGTTGTCCAAAACTCGTTCTTTTCCAATAGAATAACCATGGAAAAGGCAGGAGAGTGGTAAAGTACTGTTTTCTCTAAGTCTGAAGGCTGCCCACACTGTGCCTGTGTGCTGCAGCTTGCATCTTCGCCTTTGGGAAGCTGCCGCTCGCCGATTCTCCCGGAGGCGAAGAAGCGGCTTCTTCGCACACAGAGCATTGTGGCGAGCGCAGGGAGCTCCTGAGAGCGGTTTGTGCCGAAAGAAGCCCGGGACCGGCACTTAGCTTCGGAGAGCTGCGTATCTGCGTCTTCTGCGTGTCTTGCCGCTCTACACTCAGCAAAAAGCTTTTCCACCATATCTTGCAAGGAGAAACTCTGCCAGGAAAGAAAACATCCAAAATCTTGTTCTAAAGCTTGCACGGGGGTCTGCAAAGCGTTTGGCAAGAATGAAAGGTAGTTGTCCAAAACTCGTTCTTTTCCAATAGAATAACCATGGAAAAGGCAGGAGAGTGGTAAAGTACTGTTTTCTCTAAGTCTGAAGGCTGCCCACACTGTGCCTGTGTGCTGCAGCTTGCATCTTCGCCTTTGGGAAGCTGCCGCTCGCCGATTCTCCCGGAGGCGAAGAAGCGGCTTCTTCGCACACAGAGCATTGTGGCGAGCGCAGGGAGCTCCTGAGAGCGGTTTGTGCCGAAAGAAGCCCGGGACCGGCACTTAGCTTCGGAGAGCTGCGTATCTGCGTCTTCTGCGTGTCTTGCCGCTCTACACTCAGCAAAAAGCTTTTCCACCATATCTTGCAAGGAGAAACTCTGCCAGGAAAGAAAACATCCAAAATCTTGTTCTAAAGCTTGCACGGGGGTCTGCAAAGCGTTTGGCAAGAATGAAAGGTAGTTGTCCAAAACTCGTTCTTTTCCAATAGAATAACCATGGAAAAGGCAGGAGAGTGGTAAAGTACTGTTTTCTCTAAGTCTGAAGGCTGCCCACACTGTGCCTGTGTGCTGCAGCTTGCATCTTCGCCTTTGGGAAGCTGCCGCTCGCCGATTCTCCCGGAGGCGAAGAAGCGGCTTCTTCGCACACAGAGCATTGTGGCGAGCGCAGGGAGCTCCTGAGAGCGGTTTGTGCCGAAAGAAGCCCGGGACCGGCACTTAGCTTCGGAGAGCTGCGTATCTGCGTCTTCTGCGTGTCTTGCCGCTCTACACTCAGCAAAAAGCTTTTCCACCATATCTTGCAAGGAGAAACTCTGCCAGGAAAGAAAACATCCAAAATCTTGTTCTAAAGCTTGCACGGGGGTCTGCAAAGCGTTTGGCAAGAATGAAAGGTAGTTGTCCAAAACTCGTTCTTTTCCAATAGAATAACCATGGAAAAGGCAGGAGAGTGGTAAAGTACTGTTTTCTCTAAGTCTGAAGGCTGCCCACACTGTGCCTGTGTGCTGCAGCTTGCATCTTCGCCTTTGGGAAGCTGCCGCTCGCCGATTCTCCCGGAGGCGAAGAAGCGGCTTCTTCGCACACAGAGCATTGTGGCGAGCGCAGGGAGCTCCTGAGAGCGGTTTGTGCCGAAAGAAGCCCGGGACCGGCACTTAGCTTCGGAGAGCTGCGTATCTGCGTCTTCTGCGTGTCTTGCCGCTCTACACTCAGCAAAAAGCTTTTCCACCATATCTTGCAAGGAGAAACTCTGCCAGGAAAGAAAACATCCAAAATCTTGTTCTAAAGCTTGCACGGGGGTCTGCAAAGCGTTTGGCAAGAATGAAAGGTAGTTGTCCAAAACTCGTTCTTTTCCAATAGAATAACCATGGAAAAGGCAGGAGAGTGGTAAAGTACTGTTTTCTCTAAGTCTGAAGGCTGCCCACACTGTGCCTGTGTGCTGCAGCTTGCATCTTCGCCTTTGGGAAGCTGCCGCTCGCCGATTCTCCCGGAGGCGAAGAAGCGGCTTCTTCGCACACAGAGCATTGTGGCGAGCGCAGGGAGCTCCTGAGAGCGGTTTGTGCCGAAAGAAGCCCGGGACCGGCACTTAGCTTCGGAGAGCTGCGTATCTGCGTCTTCTGCGTGTCTTGCCGCTCTACACTCAGCAAAAAGCTTTTCCACCATATCTTGCAAGGAGAAACTCTGCCAGGAAAGAAAACATCCAAAATCTTGTTCTAAAGCTTGCACGGGGGTCTGCAAAGCGTTTGGCAAGAATGAAAGGTAGTTGTCCAAAACTCGTTCTTTTCCAATAGAATAACCATGGAAAAGGCAGGAGAGTGGTAAAGTACTGTTTTCTCTAAGTCTGAAGGCTGCCCACACTGTGCCTGTGTGCTGCAGCTTGCATCTTCGCCTTTGGGAAGCTGCCGCTCGCCGATTCTCCCGGAGGCGAAGAAGCGGCTTCTTCGCACACAGAGCATTGTGGCGAGCGCAGGGAGCTCCTGAGAGCGGTTTGTGCCGAAAGAAGCCCGGGACCGGCACTTAGCTTCGGAGAGCTGCGTATCTGCGTCTTCTGCGTGTCTTGCCGCTCTACACTCAGCAAAAAGCTTTTCCACCATATCTTGCAAGGAGAAACTCTGCCAGGAAAGAAAACATCCAAAATCTTGTTCTAAAGCTTGCACGGGGGTCTGCAAAGCGTTTGGCAAGAATGAAAGGTAGTTGTCCAAAACTCGTTCTTTTCCAATAGAATAACCATGGAAAAGGCAGGAGAGTGGTAAAGTACTGTTTTCTCTAAGTCTGAAGGCTGCCCACACTGTGCCTGTGTGCTGCAGCTTGCATCTTCGCCTTTGGGAAGCTGCCGCTCGCCGATTCTCCCGGAGGCGAAGAAGCGGCTTCTTCGCACACAGAGCATTGTGGCGAGCGCAGGGAGCTCCTGAGAGCGGTTTGTGCCGAAAGAAGCCCGGGACCGGCACTTAGCTTCGGAGAGCTGCGTATCTGCGTCTTCTGCGTGTCTTGCCGCTCTACACTCAGCAAAAAGCTTTTCCACCATATCTTGCAAGGAGAAACTCTGCCAGGAAAGAAAACATCCAAAATCTTGTTCTAAAGCTTGCACGGGGGTCTGCAAAGCGTTTGGCAAGAATGAAAGGTAGTTGTCCAAAACTCGTTCTTTTCCAATAGAATAACCATGGAAAAGGCAGGAGAGTGGTAAAGTACTGTTTTCTCTAAGTCTGAAGGCTGCCCACACTGTGCCTGTGTGCTGCAGCTTGCATCTTCGCCTTTGGGAAGCTGCCGCTCGCCGATTCTCCCGGAGGCGAAGAAGCGGCTTCTTCGCACACAGAGCATTGTGGCGAGCGCAGGGAGCTCCTGAGAGCGGTTTGTGCCGAAAGAAGCCCGGGACCGGCACTTAGCTTCGGAGAGCTGCGTATCTGCGTCTTCTGCGTGTCTTGCCGCTCTACACTCAGCAAAAAGCTTTTCCACCATATCTTGCAAGGAGAAACTCTGCCAGGAAAGAAAACATCCAAAATCTTGTTCTAAAGCTTGCACGGGGGTCTGCAAAGCGTTTGGCAAGAATGAAAGGTAGTTGTCCAAAACTCGTTCTTTTCCAATAGAATAACCATGGAAAAGGCAGGAGAGTGGTAAAGTACTGTTTTCTCTAAGTCTGAAGGCTGCCCACACTGTGCCTGTGTGCTGCAGCTTGCATCTTCGCCTTTGGGAAGCTGCCGCTCGCCGATTCTCCCGGAGGCGAAGAAGCGGCTTCTTCGCACACAGAGCATTGTGGCGAGCGCAGGGAGCTCCTGAGAGCGGTTTGTGCCGAAAGAAGCCCGGGACCGGCACTTAGCTTCGGAGAGCTGCGTATCTGCGTCTTCTGCGTGTCTTGCCGCTCTACACTCAGCAAAAAGCTTTTCCACCATATCTTGCAAGGAGAAACTCTGCCAGGAAAGAAAACATCCAAAATCTTGTTCTAAAGCTTGCACGGGGGTCTGCAAAGCGTTTGGCAAGAATGAAAGGTAGTTGTCCAAAACTCGTTCTTTTCCAATAGAATAACCATGGAAAAGGCAGGAGAGTGGTAAAGTACTGTTTTCTCTAAGTCTGAAGGCTGCCCACACTGTGCCTGTGTGCTGCAGCTTGCATCTTCGCCTTTGGGAAGCTGCCGCTCGCCGATTCTCCCGGAGGCGAAGAAGCGGCTTCTTCGCACACAGAGCATTGTGGCGAGCGCAGGGAGCTCCTGAGAGCGGTTTGTGCCGAAAGAAGCCCGGGACCGGCACTTAGCTTCGGAGAGCTGCGTATCTGCGTCTTCTGCGTGTCTTGCCGCTCTACACTCAGCAAAAAGCTTTTCCACCATATCTTGCAAGGAGAAACTCTGCCAGGAAAGAAAACATCCAAAATCTTGTTCTAAAGCTTGCACGGGGGTCTGCAAAGCGTTTGGCAAGAATGAAAGGTAGTTGTCCAAAACTCGTTCTTTTCCAATAGAATAACCATGGAAAAGGCAGGAGAGTGGTAAAGTACTGTTTTCTCTAAGTCTGAAGGCTGCCCACACTGTGCCTGTGTGCTGCAGCTTGCATCTTCGCCTTTGGGAAGCTGCCGCTCGCCGATTCTCCCGGAGGCGAAGAAGCGGCTTCTTCGCACACAGAGCATTGTGGCGAGCGCAGGGAGCTCCTGAGAGCGGTTTGTGCCGAAAGAAGCCCGGGACCGGCACTTAGCTTCGGAGAGCTGCGTATCTGCGTCTTCTGCGTGTCTTGCCGCTCTACACTCAGCAAAAAGCTTTTCCACCATATCTTGCAAGGAGAAACTCTGCCAGGAAAGAAAACATCCAAAATCTTGTTCTAAAGCTTGCACGGGGGTCTGCAAAGCGTTTGGCAAGAATGAAAGGTAGTTGTCCAAAACTCGTTCTTTTCCAATAGAATAACCATGGAAAAGGCAGGAGAGTGGTAAAGTACTGTTTTCTCTAAGTCTGAAGGCTGCCCACACTGTGCCTGTGTGCTGCAGCTTGCATCTTCGCCTTTGGGAAGCTGCCGCTCGCCGATTCTCCCGGAGGCGAAGAAGCGGCTTCTTCGCACACAGAGCATTGTGGCGAGCGCAGGGAGCTCCTGAGAGCGGTTTGTGCCGAAAGAAGCCCGGGACCGGCACTTAGCTTCGGAGAGCTGCGTATCTGCGTCTTCTGCGTGTCTTGCCGCTCTACACTCAGCAAAAAGCTTTTCCACCATATCTTGCAAGGAGAAACTCTGCCAGGAAAGAAAACATCCAAAATCTTGTTCTAAAGCTTGCACGGGGGTCTGCAAAGCGTTTGGCAAGAATGAAAGGTAGTTGTCCAAAACTCGTTCTTTTCCAATAGAATAACCATGGAAAAGGCAGGAGAGTGGTAAAGTACTGTTTTCTCTAAGTCTGAAGGCTGCCCACACTGTGCCTGTGTGCTGCAGCTTGCATCTTCGCCTTTGGGAAGCTGCCGCTCGCCGATTCTCCCGGAGGCGAAGAAGCGGCTTCTTCGCACACAGAGCATTGTGGCGAGCGCAGGGAGCTCCTGAGAGCGGTTTGTGCCGAAAGAAGCCCGGGACCGGCACTTAGCTTCGGAGAGCTGCGTATCTGCGTCTTCTGCGTGTCTTGCCGCTCTACACTCAGCAAAAAGCTTTTCCACCATATCTTGCAAGGAGAAACTCTGCCAGGAAAGAAAACATCCAAAATCTTGTTCTAAAGCTTGCACGGGGGTCTGCAAAGCGTTTGGCAAGAATGAAAGGTAGTTGTCCAAAACTCGTTCTTTTCCAATAGAATAACCATGGAAAAGGCAGGAGAGTGGTAAAGTACTGTTTTCTCTAAGTCTGAAGGCTGCCCACACTGTGCCTGTGTGCTGCAGCTTGCATCTTCGCCTTTGGGAAGCTGCCGCTCGCCGATTCTCCCGGAGGCGAAGAAGCGGCTTCTTCGCACACAGAGCATTGTGGCGAGCGCAGGGAGCTCCTGAGAGCGGTTTGTGCCGAAAGAAGCCCGGGACCGGCACTTAGCTTCGGAGAGCTGCGTATCTGCGTCTTCTGCGTGTCTTGCCGCTCTACACTCAGCAAAAAGCTTTTCCACCATATCTTGCAAGGAGAAACTCTGCCAGGAAAGAAAACATCCAAAATCTTGTTCTAAAGCTTGCACGGGGGTCTGCAAAGCGTTTGGCAAGAATGAAAGGTAGTTGTCCAAAACTCGTTCTTTTCCAATAGAATAACCATGGAAAAGGCAGGAGAGTGGTAAAGTACTGTTTTCTCTAAGTCTGAAGGCTGCCCACACTGTGCCTGTGTGCTGCAGCTTGCATCTTCGCCTTTGGGAAGCTGCCGCTCGCCGATTCTCCCGGAGGCGAAGAAGCGGCTTCTTCGCACACAGAGCATTGTGGCGAGCGCAGGGAGCTCCTGAGAGCGGTTTGTGCCGAAAGAAGCCCGGGACCGGCACTTAGCTTCGGAGAGCTGCGTATCTGCGTCTTCTGCGTGTCTTGCCGCTCTACACTCAGCAAAAAGCTTTTCCACCATATCTTGCAAGGAGAAACTCTGCCAGGAAAGAAAACATCCAAAATCTTGTTCTAAAGCTTGCACGGGGGTCTGCAAAGCGTTTGGCAAGAATGAAAGGTAGTTGTCCAAAACTCGTTCTTTTCCAATAGAATAACCATGGAAAAGGCAGGAGAGTGGTAAAGTACTGTTTTCTCTAAGTCTGAAGGCTGCCCACACTGTGCCTGTGTGCTGCAGCTTGCATCTTCGCCTTTGGGAAGCTGCCGCTCGCCGATTCTCCCGGAGGCGAAGAAGCGGCTTCTTCGCACACAGAGCATTGTGGCGAGCGCAGGGAGCTCCTGAGAGCGGTTTGTGCCGAAAGAAGCCCGGGACCGGCACTTAGCTTCGGAGAGCTGCGTATCTGCGTCTTCTGCGTGTCTTGCCGCTCTACACTCAGCAAAAAGCTTTTCCACCATATCTTGCAAGGAGAAACTCTGCCAGGAAAGAAAACATCCAAAATCTTGTTCTAAAGCTTGCACGGGGGTCTGCAAAGCGTTTGGCAAGAATGAAAGGTAGTTGTCCAAAACTCGTTCTTTTCCAATAGAATAACCATGGAAAAGGCAGGAGAGTGGTAAAGTACTGTTTTCTCTAAGTCTGAAGGCTGCCCACACTGTGCCTGTGTGCTGCAGCTTGCATCTTCGCCTTTGGGAAGCTGCCGCTCGCCGATTCTCCCGGAGGCGAAGAAGCGGCTTCTTCGCACACAGAGCATTGTGGCGAGCGCAGGGAGCTCCTGAGAGCGGTTTGTGCCGAAAGAAGCCCGGGACCGGCACTTAGCTTCGGAGAGCTGCGTATCTGCGTCTTCTGCGTGTCTTGCCGCTCTACACTCAGCAAAAAGCTTTTCCACCATATCTTGCAAGGAGAAACTCTGCCAGGAAAGAAAACATCCAAAATCTTGTTCTAAAGCTTGCACGGGGGTCTGCAAAGCGTTTGGCAAGAATGAAAGGTAGTTGTCCAAAACTCGTTCTTTTCCAATAGAATAACCATGGAAAAGGCAGGAGAGTGGTAAAGTACTGTTTTCTCTAAGTCTGAAGGCTGCCCACACTGTGCCTGTGTGCTGCAGCTTGCATCTTCGCCTTTGGGAAGCTGCCGCTCGCCGATTCTCCCGGAGGCGAAGAAGCGGCTTCTTCGCACACAGAGCATTGTGGCGAGCGCAGGGAGCTCCTGAGAGCGGTTTGTGCCGAAAGAAGCCCGGGACCGGCACTTAGCTTCGGAGAGCTGCGTATCTGCGTCTTCTGCGTGTCTTGCCGCTCTACACTCAGCAAAAAGCTTTTCCACCATATCTTGCAAGGAGAAACTCTGCCAGGAAAGAAAACATCCAAAATCTTGTTCTAAAGCTTGCACGGGGGTCTGCAAAGCGTTTGGCAAGAATGAAAGGTAGTTGTCCAAAACTCGTTCTTTTCCAATAGAATAACCATGGAAAAGGCAGGAGAGTGGTAAAGTACTGTTTTCTCTAAGTCTGAAGGCTGCCCACACTGTGCCTGTGTGCTGCAGCTTGCATCTTCGCCTTTGGGAAGCTGCCGCTCGCCGATTCTCCCGGAGGCGAAGAAGCGGCTTCTTCGCACACAGAGCATTGTGGCGAGCGCAGGGAGCTCCTGAGAGCGGTTTGTGCCGAAAGAAGCCCGGGACCGGCACTTAGCTTCGGAGAGCTGCGTATCTGCGTCTTCTGCGTGTCTTGCCGCTCTACACTCAGCAAAAAGCTTTTCCACCATATCTTGCAAGGAGAAACTCTGCCAGGAAAGAAAACATCCAAAATCTTGTTCTAAAGCTTGCACGGGGGTCTGCAAAGCGTTTGGCAAGAATGAAAGGTAGTTGTCCAAAACTCGTTCTTTTCCAATAGAATAACCATGGAAAAGGCAGGAGAGTGGTAAAGTACTGTTTTCTCTAAGTCTGAAGGCTGCCCACACTGTGCCTGTGTGCTGCAGCTTGCATCTTCGCCTTTGGGAAGCTGCCGCTCGCCGATTCTCCCGGAGGCGAAGAAGCGGCTTCTTCGCACACAGAGCATTGTGGCGAGCGCAGGGAGCTCCTGAGAGCGGTTTGTGCCGAAAGAAGCCGGGACCGGCACTTAGCTTCGGAGAGCTGCGTATCTGCGTCTTCTGCGTGTCTTGCCGCTCTACACTCAGCAAAAAGCTTTTCCACCATATCTTGCAAGGAGAAACTCTGCCAGGAAAGAAAACATCCAAAATCTTGTTCTAAAGCTTGCACGGGGGTCTGCAAAGCGTTTGGCAAGAATGAAAGGTAGTTGTCCAAAACTCGTTCTTTTCCAATAGAATAACCATGGAAAAGGCAGGAGAGTGGTAAAGTACTGTTTTCTCTAAGTCTGAAGGCTGCCCACACTGTGCCTGTGTGCTGCAGCTTGCATCTTCGCCTTTGGGAAGCTGCCGCTCGCCGATTCTCCCGGAGGCGAAGAAGCGGCTTCTTCGCACACAGAGCATTGTGGCGAGCGCAGGGAGCTCCTGAGAGCGGTTTGTGCCGAAAGAAGCCCGGGACCGGCACTTAGCTTCGGAGAGCTGCGTATCTGCGTCTTCTGCGTGTCTTGCCGCTCTACACTCAGCAAAAAGCTTTTCCACCATATCTTGCAAGGAGAAACTCTGCCAGGAAAGAAAACATCCAAAATCTTGTTCTAAAGCTTGCACGGGGGTCTGCAAAGCGTTTGGCAAGAATGAAAGGTAGTTGTCCAAAACTCGTTCTTTTCCAATAGAATAACCATGGAAAAGGCAGGAGAGTGGTAAAGTACTGTTTTCTCTAAGTCTGAAGGCTGCCCACACTGTGCCTGTGTGCTGCAGCTTGCATCTTCGCCTTTGGGAAGCTGCCGCTCGCCGATTCTCCCGGAGGCGAAGAAGCGGCTTCTTCGCACACAGAGCATTGTGGCGAGCGCAGGGAGCTCCTGAGAGCGGTTTGTGCCGAAAGAAGCCCGGGACCGGCACTTAGCTTCGGAGAGCTGCGTATCTGCGTCTTCTGCGTGTCTTGCCGCTCTACACTCAGCAAAAAGCTTTTCCACCATATCTTGCAAGGAGAAACTCTGCCAGGAAAGAAAACATCCAAAATCTTGTTCTAAAGCTTGCACGGGGGTCTGCAAAGCGTTTGGCAAGAATGAAAGGTAGTTGTCCAAAACTCGTTCTTTTCCAATAGAATAACCATGGAAAAGGCAGGAGAGTGGTAAAGTACTGTTTTCTCTAAGTCTGAAGGCTGCCCACACTGTGCCTGTGTGCTGCAGCTTGCATCTTCGCCTTTGGGAAGCTGCCGCTCGCCGATTCTCCCGGAGGCGAAGAAGCGGCTTCTTCGCACACAGAGCATTGTGGCGAGCGCAGGGAGCTCCTGAGAGCGGTTTGTGCCGAAAGAAGCCCGGGACCGGCACTTAGCTTCGGAGAGCTGCGTATCTGCGTCTTCTGCGTGTCTTGCCGCTCTACACTCAGCAAAAAGCTTTTCCACCATATCTTGCAAGGAGAAACTCTGCCAGGAAAGAAAACATCCAAAATCTTGTTCTAAAGCTTGCACGGGGGTCTGCAAAGCGTTTGGCAAGAATGAAAGGTAGTTGTCCAAAACTCGTTCTTTTCCAATAGAATAACCATGGAAAAGGCAGGAGAGTGGTAAAGTACTGTTTTCTCTAAGTCTGAAGGCTGCCCACACTGTGCCTGTGTGCTGCAGCTTGCATCTTCGCCTTTGGGAAGCTGCCGCTCGCCGATTCTCCCGGAGGCGAAGAAGCGGCTTCTTCGCACACAGAGCATTGTGGCGAGCGCAGGGAGCTCCTGAGAGCGGTTTGTGCCGAAAGAAGCCCGGGACCGGCACTTAGCTTCGGAGAGCTGCGTATCTGCGTCTTCTGCGTGTCTTGCCGCTCTACACTCAGCAAAAAGCTTTTCCACCATATCTTGCAAGGAGAAACTCTGCCAGGAAAGAAAACATCCAAAATCTTGTTCTAAAGCTTGCACGGGGGTCTGCAAAGCGTTTGGCAAGAATGAAAGGTAGTTGTCCAAAACTCGTTCTTTTCCAATAGAATAACCATGGAAAAAAGGCAGGAGAGTGGTAAAGTACTGTTTTCTCTAAGTCTGAAGGCTGCCCACACTGTGCCTGTGTGCTGCAGCTTGCATCTTCGCCTTTGGGAAGCTGCCGCTCGCCGATTCTCCCGGAGGCGAAGAAGCGGCTTCTTCGCACACAGAGCATTGTGGCGAGCGCAGGGAGCTCCTGAGAGCGGTTTGTGCCGAAAGAAGCCCGGGACCGGCACTTAGCTTCGGAGAGCTGCGTATCTGCGTCTTCTGCGTGTCTTGCCGCTCTACACTCAGCAAAAAGCTTTTCCACCATATCTTGCAAGGAGAAACTCTGCCAGGAAAGAAAACATCCAAAATCTTGTTCTAAAGCTTGCACGGGGGTCTGCAAAGCGTTTGGCAAGAATGAAAGGTAGTTGTCCAAAACTCGTTCTTTTCCAATAGAATAACCATGGAAAAGGCAGGAGAGTGGTAAAGTACTGTTTTCTCTAAGTCTGAAGGCTGCCCACACTGTGCCTGTGTGCTGCAGCTTGCATCTTCGCCTTTGGGAAGCTGCCGCTCGCCGATTCTCCCGGAGGCGAAGAAGCGGCTTCTTCGCACACAGAGCATTGTGGCGAGCGCAGGGAGCTCCTGAGAGCGGTTTGTGCCGAAAGAAGCCCGGGACCGGCACTTAGCTTCGGAGAGCTGCGTATCTGCGTCTTCTGCGTGTCTTGCCGCTCTACACTCAGCAAAAAGCTTTTCCACCATATCTTGCAAGGAGAAACTCTGCCAGGAAAGAAAACATCCAAAATCTTGTTCTAAAGCTTGCACGGGGGTCTGCAAAGCGTTTGGCAAGAATGAAAGGTAGTTGTCCAAAACTCGTTCTTTTCCAATAGAATAACCATGGAAAAGGCAGGAGAGTGGTAAAGTACTGTTTTCTCTAAGTCTGAAGGCTGCCCACACTGTGCCTGTGTGCTGCAGCTTGCATCTTCGCCTTTGGGAAGCTGCCGCTCGCCGATTCTCCCGGAGGCGAAGAAGCGGCTTCTTCGCACACAGAGCATTGTGGCGAGCGCAGGGAGCTCCTGAGAGCGGTTTGTGCCGAAAGAAGCCCGGGACCGGCACTTAGCTTCGGAGAGCTGCGTATCTGCGTCTTCTGCGTGTCTTGCCGCTCTACACTCAGCAAAAAGCTTTTCCACCATATCTTGCAAGGAGAAACTCTGCCAGGAAAGAAAACATCCAAAATCTTGTTCTAAAGCTTGCACGGGGGTCTGCAAAGCGTTTGGCAAGAATGAAAGGTAGTTGTCCAAAACTCGTTCTTTTCCAATAGAATAACCATGGAAAAAGGCAGGAGAGTGGTAAAGTACTGTTTTCTCTAAGTCTGAAGGCTGCCCACACTGTGCCTGTGTGCTGCAGCTTGCATCTTCGCCTTTGGGAAGCTGCCGCTCGCCGATTCTCCCGGAGGCGAAGAAGCGGCTTCTTCGCACACAGAGCATTGTGGCGAGCGCAGGGAGCTCCTGAGAGCGGTTTGTGCCGAAAGAAGCCCGGGACCGGCACTTAGCTTCGGAGAGCTGCGTATCTGCGTCTTCTGCGTGTCTTGCCGCTCTACACTCAGCAAAAAGCTTTTCCACCATATCTTGCAAGGAGAAACTCTGCCAGGAAAGAAAACATCCAAAATCTTGTTCTAAAGCTTGCACGGGGGTCTGCAAAGCGTTTGGCAAGAATGAAAGGTAGTTGTCCAAAACTCGTTCTTTTCCAATAGAATAACCATGGAAAAGGCAGGAGAGTGGTAAAGTACTGTTTTCTCTAAGTCTGAAGGCTGCCCACACTGTGCCTGTGTGCTGCAGCTTGCATCTTCGCCTTTGGGAAGCTGCCGCTCGCCGATTCTCCCGGAGGCGAAGAAGCGGCTTCTTCGCACACAGAGCATTGTGGCGAGCGCAGGGAGCTCCTGAGAGCGGTTTGTGCCGAAAGAAGCCCGGGACCGGCACTTAGCTTCGGAGAGCTGCGTATCTGCGTCTTCTGCGTGTCTTGCCGCTCTACACTCAGCAAAAAGCTTTTCCACCATATCTTGCAAGGAGAAACTCTGCCAGGAAAGAAAACATCCAAAATCTTGTTCTAAAGCTTGCACGGGGGTCTGCAAAGCGTTTGGCAAGAATGAAAGGTAGTTGTCCAAAACTCGTTCTTTTCCAATAGAATAACCATGGAAAAGGCAGGAGAGTGGTAAAGTACTGTTTTCTCTAAGTCTGAAGGCTGCCCACACTGTGCCTGTGTGCTGCAGCTTGCATCTTCGCCTTTGGGAAGCTGCCGCTCGCCGATTCTCCCGGAGGCGAAGAAGCGGCTTCTTCGCACACAGAGCATTGTGGCGAGCGCAGGGAGCTCCTGAGAGCGGTTTGTGCCGAAAGAAGCCCGGGACCGGCACTTAGCTTCGGAGAGCTGCGTATCTGCGTCTTCTGCGTGTCTTGCCGCTCTACACTCAGCAAAAAGCTTTTCCACCATATCTTGCAAGGAGAAACTCTGCCAGGAAAGAAAACATCCAAAATCTTGTTCTAAAGCTTGCACGGGGGTCTGCAAAGCGTTTGGCAAGAATGAAAGGTAGTTGTCCAAAACTCGTTCTTTTCCAATAGAATAACCATGGAAAAGGCAGGAGAGTGGTAAAGTACTGTTTTCTCTAAGTCTGAAGGCTGCCCACACTGTGCCTGTGTGCTGCAGCTTGCATCTTCGCCTTTGGGAAGCTGCCGCTCGCCGATTCTCCGGAGGCGAAGAAGCGGCTTCTTCGCACACAGAGCATTGTGGCGAGCGCAGGGAGCTCCTGAGAGCGGTTTGTGCCGAAAGAAGCCCGGGACCGGCACTTAGCTTCGGAGAGCTGCGTATCTGCGTCTTCTGCGTGTCTTGCCGCTCTACACTCAGCAAAAAGCTTTTCCACCATATCTTGCAAGGAGAAACTCTGCCAGGAAAGAAAACATCCAAAATCTTGTTCTAAAGCTTGCACGGGGGTCTGCAAAGCGTTTGGCAAGAATGAAAGGTAGTTGTCCAAAACTCGTTCTTTTCCAATAGAATAACCATGGAAAAGGCAGGAGAGTGGTAAAGTACTGTTTTCTCTAAGTCTGAAGGCTGCCCACACTGTGCCTGTGTGCTGCAGCTTGCATCTTCGCCTTTGGGAAGCTGCCGCTCGCCGATTCTCCCGGAGGCGAAGAAGCGGCTTCTTCGCACACAGAGCATTGTGGCGAGCGCAGGGAGCTCCTGAGAGCGGTTTGTGCCGAAAGAAGCCCGGGACCGGCACTTAGCTTCGGAGAGCTGCGTATCTGCGTCTTCTGCGTGTCTTGCCGCTCTACACTCAGCAAAAAGCTTTTCCACCATATCTTGCAAGGAGAAACTCTGCCAGGAAAGAAAACATCCAAAATCTTGTTCTAAAGCTTGCACGGGGGTCTGCAAAGCGTTTGGCAAGAATGAAAGGTAGTTGTCCAAAACTCGTTCTTTTCCAATAGAATAACCATGGAAAAGGCAGGAGAGTGGTAAAGTACTGTTTTCTCTAAGTCTGAAGGCTGCCCACACTGTGCCTGTGTGCTGCAGCTTGCATCTTCGCCTTTGGGAAGCTGCCGCTCGCCGATTCTCCCGGAGGCGAAGAAGCGGCTTCTTCGCACACAGAGCATTGTGGCGAGCGCAGGGAGCTCCTGAGAGCGGTTTGTGCCGAAAGAAGCCCGGGACCGGCACTTAGCTTCGGAGAGCTGCGTATCTGCGTCTTCTGCGTGTCTTGCCGCTCTACACTCAGCAAAAAGCTTTTCCACCATATCTTGCAAGGAGAAACTCTGCCAGGAAAGAAAACATCCAAAATCTTGTTCTAAAGCTTGCACGGGGGTCTGCAAAGCGTTTGGCAAGAATGAAAGGTAGTTGTCCAAAACTCGTTCTTTTCCAATAGAATAACCATGGAAAAGGCAGGAGAGTGGTAAAGTACTGTTTTCTCTAAGTCTGAAGGCTGCCCACACTGTGCCTGTGTGCTGCAGCTTGCATCTTCGCCTTTGGGAAGCTGCCGCTCGCCGATTCTCCCGGAGGCGAAGAAGCGGCTTCTTCGCACACAGAGCATTGTGGCGAGCGCAGGGAGCTCCTGAGAGCGGTTTGTGCCGAAAGAAGCCCGGGACCGGCACTTAGCTTCGGAGAGCTGCGTATCTGCGTCTTCTGCGTGTCTTGCCGCTCTACACTCAGCAAAAAGCTTTTCCACCATATCTTGCAAGGAGAAACTCTGCCAGGAAAGAAAACATCCAAAATCTTGTTCTAAAGCTTGCACGGGGGTCTGCAAAGCGTTTGGCAAGAATGAAAGGTAGTTGTCCAAAACTCGTTCTTTTCCAATAGAATAACCATGGAAAAGGCAGGAGAGTGGTAAAGTACTGTTTTCTCTAAGTCTGAAGGCTGCCCACACTGTGCCTGTGTGCTGCAGCTTGCATCTTCGCCTTTGGGAAGCTGCCGCTCGCCGATTCTCCCGGAGGCGAAGAAGCGGCTTCTTCGCACACAGAGCATTGTGGCGAGCGCAGGGAGCTCCTGAGAGCGGTTTGTGCCGAAAGAAGCCCGGGACCGGCACTTAGCTTCGGAGAGCTGCGTATCTGCGTCTTCTGCGTGTCTTGCCGCTCTACACTCAGCAAAAAGCTTTTCCACCATATCTTGCAAGGAGAAACTCTGCCAGGAAAGAAAACATCCAAAATCTTGTTCTAAAGCTTGCACGGGGGTCTGCAAAGCGTTTGGCAAGAATGAAAGGTAGTTGTCCAAAACTCGTTCTTTTCCAATAGAATAACCATGGAAAAGGCAGGAGAGTGGTAAAGTACTGTTTTCTCTAAGTCTGAAGGCTGCCCACACTGTGCCTGTGTGCTGCAGCTTGCATCTTCGCCTTTGGGAAGCTGCCGCTCGCCGATTCTCCCGGAGGCGAAGAAGCGGCTTCTTCGCACACAGAGCATTGTGGCGAGCGCAGGGAGCTCCTGAGAGCGGTTTGTGCCGAAAGAAGCCCGGGACCGGCACTTAGCTTCGGAGAGCTGCGTATCTGCGTCTTCTGCGTGTCTTGCCGCTCTACACTCAGCAAAAAGCTTTTCCACCATATCTTGCAAGGAGAAACTCTGCCAGGAAAGAAAACATCCAAAATCTTGTTCTAAAGCTTGCACGGGGGTCTGCAAAGCGTTTGGCAAGAATGAAAGGTAGTTGTCCAAAACTCGTTCTTTTCCAATAGAATAACCATGGAAAA